>NC_134526.1:7145283-7437783 GCF_027942865.1 Odontesthes bonariensis | reverse complement strand
TATGTACTATTAAGTAAAAACTAAATAACAAATCTTCAGCCACAACAACCCCTGATGCAGAAATCTGAGGCCAAAGGGCAAACATTAGCTCAGCAGCTGACCCTGACTGTGCCGTACGTAGTGTGGGGTCAGGTGTGTTTTTTGTTTGCCGGAGTCAGCTGCTACCGTTTCTATATAAAGATGTGAATCTGGAAGATTTATCTTCGGTGCTTTCTGAACAGAGACCAGGAGCATGGAAAAGACTGTTGGGATTCCTTCCTAATCCAAACAGCATGATTGGCATTAATTTCCGTGTCTACAAAAGCTTTACGTTAATCAGCTTATTGACTAACCTACTGCAAGCAAACACATGACTTAAGTCCCAAGAATAAGGCTGATGATGGCTTAGTACTGCACCCTAAAATAAACCAATGAGAATCCCTTCAACCCCCCCCATCCGACTGTTTACTTTCCACCATTACCATTCTCCCATGAGTGTGCACAATGGCGCAGAGCAAAGGGTGTGGTTTTGCTTGACAAACACTGGAGAGCATAATGTTGAGCTCAAGTTTGAAGGCAGCATTTTTATTTGTACTGCTCAGGTTCTCTATTGCTTTGTGATAAGGGAGCGATTATTTAGAAATCACTACTGAGGGTCTTTGTATTTTAGTTGATCGACTTTTTGCAGTCAACCAGGAGAGAGTATTTGCAGGTGCAGTGTGAACAGATGTTTTTTTTAAAAAAAAACAATAAGTCCTTCTAAAAGTCTGCTTTCAGTGTAATAATGCATTATATAGACCCCATTAATATTGAAGTGTAACAGAACATTAATGCCCATTGTCTACATTACGTGCAGTCACATAATATAGACTTGACATAGCCAAAGTACAGTTGAATAAAAACCTAAAAAGTTGTATTCCAATTCCTCCAAGATCCTTTCATGCTTAATCTTTAATTATTTGTATGTTTGGAGTCAGCACGGAGTCACAGTGAACCTGAGAGAGAACTGATGAGTGCAAACATTAGAGCTTGCAGTAGAGGCCTGCGCGGGACAGAATTTACAGTCCCACGCCCGCCCGCTCCCGCATTGTGCACTCCCCCTCCCGCCCGCGCCCGCAATGAGCTTTCAAAATGTGTCCCGCGCCGCACTGCTTTGCGTTGGGTCCCGCGGGAGTGCAGGGCTCTAGCTTGCAGTTTGGATCACTGATTTGATGTCGGCCTGCAGCAAACGTTTTTTTTAAAGGAATTATTATTCATCGAAGAGGCCATTTCCATGTCCTTTTCTGTCCCTCACCTGTGTCCATTGTAGGTGCCTGTGGTAGTAAATAAATGTCAGCATGGACACTGGTCACACAGCTTGTCCTTACCCCTTTTATCACGGCCAGCCTCATAGTTTTCCTTAGTGTGGCACACAGCTACCACATGAGTAGCCATCTCTCCCATTCAACTGTTGCCTGTCCTTGATCTACATTTACATTTCTCTTTCTGCTGTAAACAACATGTGGAAATCTTTCCATTCAAAGATACACGTGCAACATGCACATGCAACATTTTGTAGCTTACTTAAATTGATAGAATATAGTTGTGTGTGTGTATACTGTATAAATGAACCTTTTTGAAAATAAAGTCTCACAATTTAAGCCAAGTTCAGACTTTTGGGTGTAGTCTGATTATTATTATTCACACTATGCAAATAGGTTCTCTTGTGATTGTGTTGTATCAACCCACTATGACTTTAAAACTCCCAAAGGGTCTGCAGCAGGGGCTCAAAACTACAAGATTTATCCCCAGCTTCTCTGATTTATTTATTTATTTTTTCTTAATCAAGCAATTTACATCTGTCATGCACCTCCCTTGTCATTAAGTAGATCATGATGTCATTGTCTTGCTCCCCTTGTTTTTGAAGAGAACTGTCAGTTTTTCTCCATGGCTTCTCTCGGAGTCTGTCATGAAATTGTAATGTGGAATAATCAAAGTGGTGCAGCTAACGTTTAAGATTCTGTTCAGTTTCCTGAGCAGACAGTAGTTTCTTCACCATGCTCCACCATGTTTGTTGGCATGTTTGTTTTTTTTGTATTTTTTTCCCCAGGTTTACCCCCTGTCCTGTACCCTTACCCTGGCTCTTGGGCTCTCATTGGCTGTAGCTTCCTTACTCGCCACCTTCCTCTGCTAGCGTCTCATGCATAGCGGTTGATGACAGCCAAACCATACGGGCCATTTGTCTATAACCGGTTAGATTGGCCTGCAATATGAAATCTGGCTAAAAACGTTGTGATTCACACCACAACCTGTGCTTATGTTGTTACATCAGATGGATCCAGTGAAGTAGCCAGTGGGAAAAAAGATATTGGGAATATAGGTTCACTTTGGATTTTATGAACGAAAAGGAAAGAACAACAATCTTTAAATAATAATACAGTAATTATTATTAGTAATACAACTAATATGAGAAGCCCCTATTAGCTGCCTTAAACTGTGCAACCCAAAGGAACACAGCCAGATCAATGATTTAAAGAACCGAAGAGGTGCGTCAACTTTGGGGCAAGAAAATCCTTCAATTAGCATATTTAGCCATAGAGAACAACTGTTGAGGATCTTGGAGCCACTCTAGAAGCTTCTATCACGAAATTCCCTTTACAGAAAAGGCTATGCTTCCTCTCTTCGGTCAAAACTCAGGTAAAGCAGTTCATGTTGATATGATATGTGAACTTGTATGTAGCATATGTACAGTGCTGAGGTGTGTCCCTCAGACACTGATACCGAATGCACCCAGAGACAGAGCATAAGCCAGTTCAGATTGATCTGACTGCTCATATTTATTCATGAAAAGTATTTATTTGGGGTTATTTAGTCATTTAAAGAGGAAATACTAATAACTCGAGATACACAATTAATCTTTCCGCATTTTTGTAGTTAATAATGAAGCGTCATTAAATCATAATGAAATTCACAACTCTTGTACTGACTGCTGCTTACTGGAAACACCTCTCAGCAATTCCTGTTATTAAGATCGTTTCACCCTGTCATCAAGCCATCATAATCCGGACTTGTTGAAGCTGCTTATTTCCTAACAAAAAACTGATAACCTGCTACTTAATACATCCCACCTGCCAGGTGCCATTGTAATAGGATGATCAGTGTTATTCACTTCACCTATTGTGGCTGATCAGTTTGAACACTGGCATATGTGGCTGTGGAAAATGCTGAATTGCCCACATGCCTGTGGCTATGATTAGAATTATACTGTCTTTAACTTGCAAAACTCCTGCACTTTACATATTTCTAAGAGATCAAATAAACAAGGATAGCGGCAAGAAATTTGATGTGATATTGAAGTTGACGGAAACGCATACAGAGGCTCATTCTTTTGTAAGAATCTGTTGGTAAATGGCCTCCAGCAGTGCCACATGGCTTCTGTATGTTAAACTCTTTTCATCAATCGGGACTAGCACTTGTGTCCTCTTCATTAAGACGATGTGTAGTATTTAATTTGTTGGCTGTTGCAGGGAATGGTGTTCCCTGGGGTTTTGTCTCTTTCAAGCTGAAATTCTGGGAGTCCATTATTTATTCATGTTTATATTCATGCAAGAGCTCTGGATATGTATCTTCCAATGAAGGTGAGTTTGCTGGCTGCTTGTTAAATGAGAAGCTACAAGAAAAGCCTATCAACTAACTGATTATTTATTTATTTTTTTTTCTTTAATTTGCTTTGTGTGCGATGCCCTTTGAGTACTTGGAGTATAAACTCTTCATTAAATCCTAAAAGCGTTTTCATGTGCGGTTATGGCAGAATTTTACAGCGTAATTATCCAGGGAAAGTATTAATTCATTCACAGAAGAACTGTAGAGTTTTCCAACTGTGACAAATATAGCATGTTCAATGCATCCATGTTTGCAACTTCAGAGCAGATTTTTCTCAGCCTGATTTGTTTGATTTTTAAGGGTGGTATGGGTTTAGGTGCGGCCAAAACGACCTGTACACTACGGTCCTTTATGAAGTTCATTCTCTTGGTATTTGAACACTGATTGTCAGGCAAACGTTTCACTGCCCCAGTGGTACTTTTCTGATGATTTACTTCTGTCGCTGTGAGTTGTTTATAGTTTCATTCAGTGCCAGTCAAAGCCCACGTGGAGCCTGAGGCGAAGCTCATGACTGCCACTCTATATGTATATAAATAAATATATAAATGGAATGTACGCTAGTGTTGAATATGTATAACAATTAAAAGTAGGATAAAGCCTACTGATAAAGAGATGCTTACAATAGCTGGATGTACTAAGTAATCTTGAAAAAGAAAATGTTAGAATATGAGCATGCAAAGAAGAGATTGTTGGGGGGAATGACACAATAGATTCCTTAAAGACTTTTTGTTTGAAGAAATTCACATACATTCAGGCTTAAATCATGAACCCAACCTGATAGTTCAAACTCAATGCAACCTTTTAATTACTTTATGCTTCTCTTCATCAGCTGTTGGAAATTAATCCTTGTAGAGATGTTTCTAAAATGATAAACATAAGAAGCATAAAAAGCATCTGTAGATTCTCCTTTTCAATGCCAACACCTTCTTTTCAATGCAGAAACTGAGTAAACAAAGCCTGTTAAACAAAAAGAAATCAAACTAATATTTTGAATTGTATGTTATGTTGGATGTTTCTGATATTAGGCTGTTACCATGGTGATCCAGTTCTGCATCAACACCTGCCCCCCCCCCCTTCTTTTAAACTTGCTATGTACAAATTATGTTTATATTGTCATTTTTTTTAATTGACTTTCTTTTTGAGTGTAATTCAATATTCAGGCAAATGTCTTTATTATAAAAAGCGAAATCTTTTCAGTGCCAGTGTCTTTTCAGCCAATTCTTCAGACTGATGAGTTGATTTTTTTACTTTAAAATGCTGCAGACAGATCCGCTGCATCAGGGCATTTGTTTCCGGAGAGTTTCTCCAAGTTTGTGGTCGAGTCAGCAAACTACAGTAATGGTAGTTATCTCAGCAAATCTCGGAACGCAATGATGAATGAAACGCATCTAATTAGATGATACATTTCGAATATATCTCATTTGTTGGGACAAACTTGTAACTTAGAATGTTTTTCTTTGTTTACACCCTCTTGGCTTACATGTCCTTGGTATTCCCCCAGAGTAAACTGAGAGGTGACCTAGAACCACGTTAAGAACCTGTAGATAACTGTAGTTGTGAGTTTAAAAAATGCAATTAGACCACAGCATCACATCTTTTATAAAAGTCTGTGGACACAACATGGGAGCTCCTACAGGCTCATGTGAGGTTTCAAAGCCAGCTTCTTCTGAAATCACCATCTCAAGGATGTTTTCATGCAAAAGTTTTACTGAACTGGGTTTTCAAGACCTTTGTCAATGCAAAAAGAGTGGGTTTTTTTTTGGGAAACCATCAGTCAGTGGATTTCCAGGAGCCATCATAAAATCTTTGCATCACTTAATTAGAATAATCATTCCTTTACAACGCTTTGTCATCTGTACACTTACTTATACGAAGCACTTGTGTGTGAAGCAAAATTGAGTCTGAAACGGCTGTTGGACCATCAGTCTTTAACCTTTTTTCACTGAGTGAGTCACCAGTAACATGTTTGCACACTTTCCATTGCTATAATTACCTGTAACACACCTGAAATATTGGCTAAAGCCAAGTATGTGTTAATATGTTTTGGTGCACTAATATATGTTTTAAACAAGAGTTTTAATAAGTATCTAATGTAATGTATTGTATTTCTAACATTGTAGACAACTTGTCATATGAACTTTTATTCTGTTGACGGAGTATTATAGCTTCCTATACGGCCTGCTGTTCGGTTGACAGGGTAACGAGGTTGTCATGGGAACGGGAAGAGAAGTGGGCGAGGAGATTGTGAACGGGAGAGACATCGGACGATACTGAGTTGGAAAAGAGTTTAATGAGTTATTTTTAAGTCAACATGTCAACTACAGACGTTTAGGAGAAAGAGCAGTTCGACACACTGTCTTTCTGTGTCCGTTTGGTTTCAGTTCTTGAGTTATGTTTCGTTTGAGAAGTTTAGTTCACTTTCCACCGTTTGACAGTTGGATACTTTCTACCATTGGACACTGACAGTTGGATAATGCTATCGAACGAACGGGCAACAACGGAGACTCTGCTAGCCTGTTAAGACCGGATCGCGGGGTTAAGACCAACAGAGGAGGCTTCTTCGTGTCAGAGAACCGTTACCTTGGATGGTCATGGAGTCGGTACTCGGGTGACATCGGTGGACGTTGCGTTTGTGGATACGAGTGTGGATTACATGTCGGCTCTCTGTGAGTAAGCGCTTCAGGTCAATAGACGGTATGAGCTCCATCGCGCGCCATCAGGGTACCCACAATAACTTTGCTTAACCCCGGCCGGGTATTTTTCTTTTTCTTGTTTGTGTATTGTTTTGTCAGTGTCCTGCATTTCTTGCCATTGTGTTTGGGCTTATCATTTTCAACTATAGGCTCAAATAAATGATTATCAACTTAATATAACTTATGTAATGTTTCACTCTGTTTTATTTATGTGTGATTTATCAGCTAAAATATGAGCAGTGTGTGTTAAATGAATCTCTGAGGTGTAATTCAGAGTGGGGGCTCGAGAGCACGACCTTAGAACGCACAGCAGTCATCAGTAAACATTTCTACTGTTTACCCCAGGCCTCTGGTAAAGTGAATAATCATCTCTAGACCGTTAATAGCTGAACGCCATACAATGCTGATGAGCAGGTTGGTTACATACCCAATAGTTTGTGCTGTAAACTCTGCAAGAGGAGCACTGCCTGGTAGTCTGAGGACTGTGACGTGAGCCTGTGTCTGCAGCCAGAGAGGAACCGTACAGCCAACACCTCTAAATGTGAAGGGACGATGTGTGCAGCCAGAGAGGAGAGAGTTGGAAAATAGTTGTACATAGTTTCCATATATATATATATATATTTTTTTTTTACCTGTTTTTGTACATTAAATGACAAAGACTTGTCTACAACTTTAAGACTTTTAAACTAAAAACTCTCAAATTAAATGTTAAACTGTTAATACTGTTAAACTGTTAACACACTTTAACATGGAGTGAATTGTAAATAACTGCCAGATATTGAAAGTTTCAAGTATTCTGTAAAAAATGGGCAAACACGCCTACTCACAGGACCTTTTCTAGCCCTGTTAAATTAGCAAAGAAGTCCAGTCCAGATGTAAGTGTTTATGGATTAATAAGGTTTAAAAAGTGGGCACCACACCACTTCATTTGGCAAGTTTTGCTTTTATAATAATTTTCTGTAAAGTGGGGGAAGTATCTGTACCTTTAATTCCTTGAAATAAACTTGTGAAATGTGCAGTTGGCACAGTTAGCGCCCGCTCTGTTTTGGGCACATCTGCCATTAACCTTGTAAACAAACTGTATTCAAGCCAGTGACATACCATTGATGTCACAAGTCAAACACTCTAAGCAAGAGGAGCCTCTGGATAGCTTCTCTTTGGAAGCAGTTTTCTGAAAACTACCTTTGAACGTGTCTGACAGGCCAAAAAACACACAAATATGACGTTTTAAAGAAAAATACCTGTTTTTTGTGGTAATGAGGGAAAAAAAATTAATATTTATGGTTATATCATTGATACTTGTCATAAATCATGCCGTTCTTCTCCTGTTATGACTTGAATGACTAGCATGATGGACTAATTGTGTGCACATGTTGCATTCCTGTACATTCTCAAAATTTTTCTTGTCAATATGTATCAGTTGTTCAGACTAAGTGCTCACTGATTTAGAAGTCTAGTGGTGATGCAGCGGTAGACTCGATTAGCTATACACATATTCATGCTTGCATCTGCACACACAGACACACCATGACAACAGAAGGCAAAAGCAACACAAAGTTTGACCAACAAACATGTCCACAGCGGGAGAAATCCAACCAGCTCAACATCTCATCAATTATTCAACATCGCTGCCGTGCGAGGAAACACAAAGAGGCGAATGAGGTAAAAGCAAGAAAAATGAAGAGCAAAAAACTGGATGAGGCTTGGCAAGCAGAACAAGAGGACTGATCAAGGTGAGGGATGAATGAGGGATGCAAAATGAGAAGCGTTATGTAAAGGCATTGTTAGGCAGGGGTTTGCCTGCAGGGAGATGTATTGTCTGGTCTCTGAGCTGATCAACATTCTGTTCTCAGAGGAGCTGACCTCAGTACAGAGGCTCAGATCCTATTAGTCCAAATCACTCTGCCATAATTAGTCTCTCACCAGCAGTCTGACCTCTGCTCATCACATCTGCATAGCTCCGACATGTCTCCCTTCACTCCTGTACTCTCCCACCTCGGATAGAAAAACCTCTTGCCTCAGTGTCTGGGATTGAATGCTGATTAAGATACCTGCATATCATTCCATTGTATGATAGATGGCTATATATCTAAATTTCAGTAGATCTTGTCTGGTAATTGCAGCTCATTCCACTGAATCTTGTTATTGTTGCAGCCACAGACACATTTTCTGAATTTTTCTTAGTGACTCAGCCTTAGTTGCTCCTTTGTGAACAATCTCACTGACCAAGTAGCTATAATTTCCAGCCCCCCCCCCTCTTTTTGGGGCAAAAGCAGAACAGAATCTTGTCTCTATGAAGTGCTGAAACCAAAGAAGGTTTTTCGACCTCAGGGTTCTTTATATTTCTCAGAAATGAAAAAGAAAAATGGTCTACAGGGATTACAGGGGAGAAGAATTGTGCCCATCAGTACTGAATAGTGTGCTGAATTACACTTCATGACAGCAACTTTTTCTTGTAACTAATCAAAGCTTAGAGATACTTCTAATGGCTTCTTTCCCAGTAATGGCTGCAAAATGACTACATTTACAATGCTTATTAGAAACTACAAAGGTCCATTGAAAAATATCATTAAGGCACCTGCAGTTCCAGTTTTTAGTTTTTTTTTTTTTCCTCCTGTGGGTCCATTGTTACATTTGCATGGAATGAAAATATCTGTTTTTTGTAATTATTCGTTTGTTGATTCTTCAAAGTCGCCATGAATTATTGTAACATCAGGTTTTAATTTCCTTCTCATGTGAAGAATAATGTAAATATATTAATTCAATTTATTTTTCAAGCAGGAAAAAATCTCTGAGGTGTCTGGACCATGAAGGAAATGCATTTAAAACGTCATGTTCCACCCAGTAAGCCTTAGATTTTGTGTCGTCTTTGGATATATGAAAATGATTCATTAAAAGGAAAATAAAGACACCAGAACTAGGATTATGTCTCGTTTTGCACCAACAGTTTAATGTCCAAATCCTCAAAACTAAGAAGCTACAATGGGGTGTGTTTGTCACTTTTGGCTGATATATTGGATCACATTGAGTGAAATTGAAGACATTTCCTTTCTCCAGCTGTTATGTGTAAGAATAAGAGAGAAGTGTCCAATCTCACCTTCATGTCACTGGATTAATATGATACAAACCTCTATCATATACTCTCTGCCATGATTTCTGCACATGACTACAGCGCTGACCCACTTACTCAATCGTGACCTTTCTAACCGCCGAGCTCTGCTCAGCCAGTCTGTCCATTTGCGTCACATCCGGTCAGGACGAATGCACCTCCCTGAAAAGTTTGACCACAGGTTCACTTCAGTCGAAAGGAAAGAGACGACTCCTGAACCACCTGATCATGACAAAATGTGCTGGTTCCTGCTCTGCTGTAACATTACCTGCGCTTCCTTTACAATAAGCACTTTTGATATACTTTAAGTTGAGACGTACTTTTGATGGCCTCCAGAATAAAACAGCATTTGCTGAGTAGGTACAGCTGGCTCTTTCAACCTGGTCAGCCACAGGAGGAAGTGAAATCTGCCGTCACGTGTGTGTAATTACTTGCCTGTAGCTCAGCACCAATGTAATGAAACTTGCATTTGCCTCGCTTCCTCTTCCCTGCCCTGGGACACGACTGGGCATATGTTAAATCATTCACGGCACCCGGCATGAAAAAGCCAACAGGCAGCTGGGTGTTATGAGGAGGTCTGTGGCGAGAAAACATGAGCAGAGGGGAAGGAAGTGAAAGAAAAGGGAGGGACCCACTGGCCGGAAATCTGCCAGTATTTCCTCTTAGAAACTGTGAAGAGACGAAACAACTGACCTCAAACACTCGGGTCTGATTTCTTTTGTCTTGAGAAGGATGTTTGTGCACTTTGGGTGTTCATGTTGACCCGACTGTAATTTCATAACGACTTCATTTGATGTAATTTGTTGTTTAGTTTCCCAACTTTTTCTGTCTGTGGCAAAAGTTATCCTTCATTAGATTTAAAATGTGCACGTCCAGTGCATCGGATGGACTGCAGTCGTTTCAGAATTCAGACTGACAGAGGTCATGTTGTCCTTTATCTTGAAAAGCGGAGTGACAGGAAATCAATGCTTTCACAAATGAACGCTGTCAGTGAACAGTGTGTGCCTACAGAAGGTGCATTTGTTTAGCCATTTCTCTCACCTTGCCTTACAGGCTCCGTTTATTATTTATTTCCCTTTTCTTCTGGAATAGCTTTGTAATACCATCAGACTCCATAACAAAGACATCTTTGTTGTGCAAATGCACAATATAGTTGGAGTCAGGCGAGAGAAGAGGAAGGATTGTTGCCAAAAAACACACAACCAAATAAGATGGATGATTACGTAATTAATTTGACTGGAAAAGGACTCTTTTGAGAGTTATTGTTATGAGTTATAAAATGTTGCTTATCCTAAATCAGAAATTTGAATAATCTATCCAGCAAATTACCAGTTTGTTGTTACTTGACGGGAATTATATTTATATGGTATTTTTATATTCATTATATGGTATTTTTTTGAAAATATAGTATGTATAAATTAATAAATTAATTAATTGATTTTTTTTTTTTTTTCAGCAAAATACACATGCTCAAAGATTTTTACTGCCACTTTAATAACATTTTGTATTCAGTTTTATTCTAGCATAACAGTGAATAATGATAAATAAAAATTTGTCTAAAGTTAGTCGTCCACTAACTTTGGAGACAAAGTTGCAGCTTCTTCAAACTTTAAATCAAGTGAAAACTGCATTGTTATGAGTTATAAAATGTTGCTTATCCTAAATCAGAAATTTGAATAATCTATCCAGCAAATTACCAGTTTGTCGTTACTCGAAGGGAATGCTTTCTAACATTGTTAAATAAATGTAGAAAACGATCGTCTAATATTTGGCTTTTTGGAGATTTTGATGGATGTTCTAACGTTTAAAGCAATACTATGTAACATTTCTACCTTAAAATAACAGCTTGAAAAAAATTTGTGTGGCTAGAATGAGTTTTAATATTACGATTGGCCTGTCTCCTATGCCCTTCGGGGGTCTGAGTTGGAAAAACTGCGCTATGTAACTTTGCTGGAGCGGCCCGGTGGCGGCCCGGGAGCTGAGCGGAAGTACTTCGACTTGCTTTCTGGCACACCTACCGCAAAAACAAATAGACCCCTCTCACGCTCCCAGGTACATTTGATTACTCTTACCTTCTCAGTCAACATAGCTTGCACCTTCTGACTCCTCGCCGGTTCGTCAACAAACGTGAAAGCGAAAGGATGTTGTATTTACGACAGTGTAACCGTACATTACCTCCAAGCCTGTAGGGGGAGCTCCATAGTGGGCTTTTTGAGAAGTTACATTGTATTGCTTTAAAAAACATAATCACTTGACTAGAAAAGGATAATAGATCAGTAATGCAAATAATCATTGCTTATAAACTATAGGATTAGTAAAGATAATTAAAATTAAGTGGTGACCCCCCTCTCCTCCTCTGATTGCTCAAATTATCCGAATACTTCATCTTTTCCACTGATTTTGAGAACAGGCCGGCTCGTCTCAGTGATGTGTTCTTTTTATAATCTAATCTTACAAATGTTTGACATTTAACTGGCAAAAAAGTTGCATCATTTCTGCAGGATTGAAAGCAGTTAAGATGCACACGTGTAGCGCATTCAACAGCATGACAATGCACCCGTCACATTGAAATGTCATAATTCTCCATGCAAAAGTCAGTATTGAAAATATCTGAGCAACCAAATAACCCTTTAACACACACACACTGACGTTTTGACAAACTAAACAGTAATGACATTAATATACCACTGATGTAAGCAGCACCCAGGTCAACTCGAGCCATTACAACATTTAGCCACTGTAAAAATCAGTTGTTGCTATGTACAAATGATGGTAACAGTTTAGGTTGGAACTCCCTCCCCTTTATTTATGTGTACAGATCTGAAAGCCATTGTTAGTGTAACCGTTTGTGTACTGACTTTGGTCCCTAATATTCAGGCTTAAATACTAAATATTTCACGTAAATAATGTTTACATATCTCCATAATATAGGTCTTCTTCTATAACGGTTGTAAAACAAGATCTTTTCCCACCAAAAACCAGTTGGTTTACCCTGGGTTGACACTTGGTTACATAAGGCAGCGTTTGCTTTGGGATGAATGCAAAGCATTTGCATTTCTGTCAGCAGTTGGAACTGTGTCTGAAACTGTTCGTCCACGCTTGAGTGCGTCGGAGTGACCATTTCAATGAGCCATCGACCTTAAGGCTGGAAAGCACAATCTGCATGTGAAGAAATGCTCAACTTGTAGAGGACTAAGGATGCGGCCATGTGAGAACCAAACTTCATTCTTATGGTGCCTGATCCTGCTTTAAACTCATTTTCAGCTACGAGTTGATGTGAAATTGACCAGCTTTTGCTGGTTGATGCAAAACAGCAGAAGAGTGGCACGGTGGCAGCAAAAGTAGAAAATCTTTCTTTCTTCAGTCTGAAAGGACAAAGAAAGCTGTAGTGCGTTGCTGCCCACATTTTATAGACAAACATCATTAGTGGTATTATAGACTAAAACGACAATTACTGACGGGTCTGAGGTGACATTTAAAGGTACAACAGATCTCATGAGAATCTATTTTGATACAAAGCTGAAGGCAATTAAGCAAACATGCATGTACAGTTCCCAGCTCTTTGTACTGGTTATGCACACGTCAACAATACCAACATCTCTTAATTGTCTGTTATTGTAAGGTGTTAACATGACCGGAGTGTGTGTCAGCTGCCACGGGTGTGTTTTACTGTCGGCTGTGAGTGTGAACATATTTCTGGGTGTTTCTGGGTCCCTGCTCTGTTACTGCATGCTTGGCTTGACTGACTGCACGCTTGCTTACACATGATGAATACTGGAGTGAGGCTGAGGGCTGTGCACATTGGAGGTGAGGGCATTGAAGTTGCTCAGGTGTGAGCTGTGTTGCACTTCACTTTGTGTTGAGATTAGTCGTCTCTGTGGACCAGTAACTGTTTACAATATTATTTTTGGAGATGGAGAAGAGCTGACATTTTCATTTTTCCACCGTCATCTCTGGCTGGCTCGCTGCAGTGCTGCTTGACACCCCTTCCGTGTATCGAATTCAACCCCAGGTGTAAATGGTTAGTGCTCAGTGAGCTGCTCATCTTTGCTGGCCTTTTATTTTAAGGCTTGGCTGTGTCTCGCTGTGTCCAAGATGTTTCATCCCCATGGCGACTATTTTGAAAGATTTTCTCTGCTTCCTCTTTTTTCCCTCTTGAGCAATCCTGCATCGGCTTTGTACCAAAGCTTCGTCACGAATGCCGTCTTCCTATTCCGCCTTGAGATAAATGAACTTCCTGTGAATGGCAGGAAGTGAAGATTAAAGGTGGCACAGAAGATTTCCTGGAAAGGAGAGCAGCCAAGGAGTAAACGAGCTGACACAGGAAACTTAATAACACAAAGGTGCACGGAAAATGAGCGCCAGGAGGCAGACGGGCTGCTTTAGCTTGTAATAAATGTGTGCTTGTGCATTCATACCATAAATAGATTTTTTTTTTCTCAGTTTATCAAGTCCTCAGCACCACAGGTCTTTGGCATGAGGCGCACCAACATGTTTCACCTCCCATTCCAATATTCTCCACAGGCTTTTGGTTGTCTTGTACGCCGTTTCATTTTGGGTTTCCATCTCCTGTCTCCCTGCCATCTTTTACCCTTCCATTCATTTCTGTCTCTTTTTTCCCTCAGTGTGTCTTTCCTTTATGTATCCCCATTGCACCGTCCTCTGTTTGATTTATAAGTGATCATAGCTGTGTGATAAGCTCATATTTCAAGCGGTAAAGGAACCATCTGGTGACCGATGTGGGGAACAGTAATGAAGATGTTGAATGCATAGATATTGAATAAGTCAGACAGGTTGGCACTACCTATATGCAGTGGAACAATGTTTTAAAAAAAAAAAATAATAAAAATACCATGTATGCCTTTAAAAAGTAAATAAATGATAATTATTATTATTTGTTTCAGCAAAGATTTTTACTGCCACTTTAACAACATTTTGTATTCAGTTTTATTCTAGCATAACAAAGAATAATGATAAATAAAAATTAGTCTTAGTTAGTCGTCCAAGTTTTTGTATACAAAGTTGCAGCTTCTTCAAACTTTAAATCTCCAGTGAAATCTGCACCTTTTCCCATGAACGAAAAGAGAACAAAGATTTGTGGCTGCTTGCATACAAACGTTTCTGTGCAAGCATCGGACGCCATTATTGATGTAAAATATACTGAAAGAAATGCTGACACACACACATCTTTCCCACCATCATTGATCAGATTGACCTGAGCATCCATTAATAAAAATGAGGGTCCCGCTACAGGTGTTATAAATCAATAGGCAATAAGTACTCTGCATTTCTGCCACAAAAGTTGATTTGTCGAAGCCGTCATGGCGGTTGTTTGCTGCTGACTGTGGATGTCGGGCCCCCGGGAGACTTTACCCCTCATGCTGCTGGTGTTGCACTGGGAAAACCAGACGATCAGTGGATGTAGAGAAATGCTAATGCAGCTGAGTGTAACTAAAGGCACATGTGGAACCCACAGCAGCCCTCCCGTTCTACCTCTCATTTAACGTCTGCATCATCGCCATGTTCACATAATCAAACAGAACTGTTAAAGAAATGGAACTAATTAATCTTCCAATTTCAAATTACACAGCCATTAAATGGCTAGGAAGGGTTATTATGAGTTTGCATTGTGTGGATCTGAGTGTGATGTGCGTATTAAAAGCATCCAAATAATGAG
Source organism: Odontesthes bonariensis (assembly GCF_027942865.1). Taxonomy (NCBI): domain Eukaryota; kingdom Metazoa; phylum Chordata; class Actinopteri; order Atheriniformes; family Atherinopsidae; genus Odontesthes; species Odontesthes bonariensis. Next base: position 7,422,683 of record NC_134526.1, on the reverse strand, counting down.
ATTGAAGTTTCCAATCTGGATATATTTAGTTTTCCTTCCTCTTTACGTTTTTTGGGAAATTTCATCCTCAGACTGATGGTTTATTTCTTGAGCCGTTGTCTCAAATAGGCCATACGAGCTGCGTTTTCTTTTCTTTTTGTACATGAATGCCTAACGATAAGCTTAAAAAACTCTTTCTTGCGTTTTTCTATTGATCATATCTTTTTTTTCCGGTCCATCTTCATTCGAATCTTAACCGTCTCCGAAGACCACAGAGGACCCGGCAGGATTAGGCTCTTCATGTGGAAATATTCCCTTCAAATTGGTTTGGCACATTGAAAGGGAAAAACAAGACTTCTCTATGGTTGTCTCTTCTTATTGTGAGTATTTTAACAGGCAATGTGACATAAAGGGATAATGAGAAAAGTTCTACAACTGTCGAACTTTGCTGTGAGTAGTTACTGCTCGATCAGTTGAGTTATGAGCTCCAGCATCGTTTATTTATTTATTTTTTTCCATCTCTTATCATTTATATTTGTCTCCCACTGTTTGATCCCACTAAAGCTGTTTTTAACATGCAGGCAAGAGACATTTTACAGCAGACCCTTCGGTACGGCCATTTGCAGAAGTTATTCACTCATATTTCTGGACTGGAAATGCTCTGTTAGTGGTTGAAGGCACAGTGTTATGTGTACAGCGTGCTGGGAATGGCTGATCGGACTCCTTGATGACCGTTTGAGTTGATATCAATACCCCATGCATTTAAACAGATCCATAATACCCATGAGTGAGTGGAAAGCAGTATAAAGGTCATCTCAACAGAGTATGAGGAAGCGACTGAAGCATACAGTAAATGATTAACTGCTACATTCACACAGTACCTGACTCTTTGTTCTTCCAGGGACTTAATCAAGAAGCTGGTTTTAAAATCTCTGGAAGAAATCTAGAGCGAATGCTGCTGACGCTCCTGAAATTTAAATCACAGGAATGCTGTGTCTAATGACGGCTAACTTTAGTGTGTTTGTCATTTCTTATGGCTGTCATTCTGCTCGAATATCAATCTGATATGTGGCTTATCCTCTGGAGAAGTAACTACAATAAGGTTTTGGATGTGTTATCGCCACAATTTCTCTATCCGAAGGTAATCAGAGTTTGTTTAGTGAGCAGCTGGGGATTACCTGGTGAATGTGTCTTTTTGATTAAACAGTTATCCTGAAACACACACACACACACACACACACACACACACACACACACACACAAAACAACAATCGTGGATCTCGGTTCCTCCCCAACATGCTGGTTTCTTGAGGTAATGTTTGTATTTATTTTTTTTTCCTTTAGCTCTCATAGAGGTGTTTATTTAGCCTTTATTATTCTGGCTCTGAGTGAAATATATCGTACAAAACACAATAAAACCCCAAACTTGGTGTTTGAGACTGCAAAAAAAGACACTACAACATTGAATGAAATGCATAGCAGAAGACCCAACTGCGATTTAATAACGGATAGAAAGGGAAAGAAAACACAAACTTACACAAACTACAAAGTGTGAGCACATGTCTCACAAACGGGACCAAAAGCTATACTTTTTACAAAGCAAAAGTTAGACATTTCAGACATTTCTGAAAGTTCCTAAATCTTGTTGTTACCTAAGATGTTATTTCCTCTGGCAAAATGTTAATTAAGACGAGGTCTAAATACTGTAGTGGCAGTTTTGCTTTGGTTTGCGTTTTGGCCAAGCTGGGCATGATTGACATTGATGTCATCATTCTGACTTATAAAGCATCCGGCCATCAGTTGAAAGATTCATTTTGGAGAAGGGTTTGCTGGAAATTTGACACCCAGTTAGAGACAGAAGAACTGTTGAGTCATTGATGACCCTTGTCATCCGCTGTGGAGAAATATGCAGTCCTCTGAGCCCTAAAATTAACTGGGCCGTAAATATGTCTGCAGAGTCTGGCCTGAAGTCGGAACGGCACAAATCACTTTTTATTAAAACATGAATTTTACATTTTCCTGGGCACAGACAGGTTTGCTCGATCCATTAAATTATGAAGAAATGATGCAAATGTTTTTACAGATTACAAGCAAAATCCCGGAGAGCTAATTTGACATTGTAAATGTTTAACATGCTGTGATCATCTACCTCGCATCAGCTTCACAAACAAGTTTTGCTTTAATGTACTGAGTGATTTTAAAGATTCCATCACAGAGGGAACGCAGCCCAGCGGATGCTGCAGGTTCAGAGCCGAGAAGAGGAGCGCAGTGTCACGATCGATAGAGTTTAATTAGCCAGCTTTACATCCAAATGTCACTCCCCGATTATGTGCCATTATATCACAGAGGAGAGGCTGCATCAAGATGACCTAATTAAATGAGTTACCAGCCAAACATTAATGCGTGATGAACATACACCATGTTTCTTCGTAACTTCCCCAATGCAACATTTTTTTAACCTGTTCTTAGCGAAGGGGAAACTGTCAGACACTCTGATTTATTCTAAGAGGCTGGGAAGACGTCTGACTTTGATGTCAGAGTCCGGCTGTTTAGTATCTCTACTCTCACCAGCTGAGGATGGCTTCTTTTAGCCATGAAGACCATCTGCTCTTTGAACAGGCAATCATGACCTCTGTTGTCTGGAATGAAGGATGAGCTGCACATCTTGCTGTTCATGGTTAAGGCTCTCCTGTAGTTTCCGGTGATGAGTTTTTAGATTTTAGCAGTTTGGTTTTGTGTTGCTGCCATTCATGTTTGATTGAACGTCATACGTGTGTCCAACTGCCAGGAGTGAGAAACATCAGTCTGAAATGTTAAATCACTGCATTCCTGGGCTTTATTATGGGATGCGAAATTGCCTCTCAAATGCTTTCACATGCTTTTCATCTCTTAGAGGAGCCTTGGAATTGCAACAAAAGCCTGGGCTGTTCTGTAACTGAAGACATGCACAGTGTGTAAACTCTGCTTCTCTTTGTCAGCACGGTGTTGACCGACTTGTTGTACGTTGCTGCTGAGATGTGTAGTTTTTAGTGTGGAAGCCCCTTCATCCCAGTCTTTGTTTGGAGTGTCAGTCACCTGCTGAGTTCCTGAAAAAGCTGCCTGATGTGTGTGCCCAGGAGACTGTTGTCCTCCACTTACCGCAGTGTGTAAGGGTCTCTTAGCCTCCAGTGTGAGCCTCAAGGTTTTCAGTGCTGTTTGTTTATGTCCCTTTGCTCTTTGTGGTGAGTGATTCAGACTCAGAAGTTAGTGGGCCAGGTGGTTGGACAGAAAGCCGGTGAAGCCTCGTTGCCTCAGGCTTGAAATTAAGCTGCTGTGACACAGGACATGCTCCTCTGCTTATGTTGGATGCCCCGCTATAACGACTGCGGTCGAGCAAACCAAACCAGAGCGCACACTAGTTTATAAATGTCAACATGGTGGATCATCAGCAGTGCATCGTCTTCTACATTAACGTGTATTCTAATCTGATACCAGTTTCCTATTAGTTTTTACGCCCTGACTTTCATCTTGCTTCAACTTTTATCTCGGTCCTCCTCCTCGCCCTCCACCCACCTTCATTTATCTCTGCCTGAAGCTGTAATAGGTGTCACAGGGGCCTTTTTTCAATCTTCCTCTTCCTTCCTGGGCCTCTTTCCTGTGTGTTTTTTTTTTTTTTATACCCATCTTCACCTTTTCCCCTTCCCTTTTATCCCTGTTCCCACGGCTCCGTTCCCCTGCAGTTCTGAGGGTGGAGAGAAAAAACCCCATAAATACTACAGCTCCCATGATGCCATACATGATGCCATAATGTTTGCTTTGCTGAAAGGCATTGAGTAAACGGGAGCGCAGAGAGGAATTTCAACCAGGTTGATGATGATTCAAATCTGTGTGACCTCAGCCTTCATTGTGACTGCCAGAAAGTGACAAATGACAACAAATCAAAATGTAGCTTCTCTTGACAGCGAATCAGAAATTCATGTCGTCAGTCCCTCTGAGAACAAACTGCTTTCTTCCATCATCCTCCTGGCTTCTGCCTATGCCCCCTTCACTCCCCCATCCCCATCAACATTGCATGGCCTCATTAGGCAAGAGAGAAATGGAAGGCGAATGCAAACCCACCAAAAGATGCTGCTGAAAACCTGCATGCGGGCTCTTTGTGTGCGCTCACACTCGGATATTGTGTTATTGCTCTAGATCTGTAATCATTACACACTTGTGCCTATGGGGCATGGAGTGATGATTGCGTTTTTTTTTTTTAAGCAAAGCAGGCAGACAACCATTTATTTATTGCAAGATTTGCATAAAATTGAGAAAACTGGGAAAAAAAAATGCAATCTCAAGCAATAATCTTTAGGTTTACGGTGCCACAGATAAACTTGTCCCCACTCCCTCATCACCTGTGCTGTTTTATTTCCCTTTCTGTCAGTCTTTTAAAAGGTCTTATCACAAACTTTAAACTTTATATTAAACTGTGTTTAAATGTTCTATATCATGAGTGCATTTGATTAGATCGAGAAAGCATTACTTTGTCTAAAGAAACATTGTTTTTTGGATTGCATTTCTTTCAGTTTTCTCAATTTTATGCCAAACTTACACACAAGAAATCCACAAACCTTCACTGATCCCATTTAGGACCATCACTGTGGGGAGGAAAGCACACCTGTGCAGGTTAAGAGCTGTTACATGTTACAACAAGCCAGTGTAGATTACAAAATCGGATTAAACTTCCTTAAGACTGAATAAAAATAGACATGCATTATACAGGACCTGAATTTTTACCCTCAAATATTACTCAAATTATGGTGATTGTTTTGTGAAGAGAAAGTTTTGGTTTAGTCTCTTCGTCAGTTTAAATGTACTGTAGGGAATATGCATGTATTGCCAATATAATAACTGTGCAACTGTTTTAATTTGTTAGCATTACAGTTAGAAATTATTCTCAAAATATGACCAGAATAGATATAAAGAATCCTAATTTTGTTTTTAAGATTCAAGCCAATAAAAGTAGCATCTTGGGATTGTTTTTTTTAAAACATGGGTACAGCAGCTAAGTCATGTCGATTACATGAGTTTACCCTCAGTGCTCTGAAGACTGCAAGTTACATCCTGTAACTACCACTTCCACACAGGGAACAAGCTTGTAAGCCATGGCAACATGCAGTGATGGCATTACATCGTATCATTCAGGATGTGTTGAGCCTCTTTTTCTTTTCTTTTCTAAGATGATTAAACTGTTCATTATTTTGGACTGGAACATGGATCTGAGCACATAAAAGTGAGTTGCTTCTATGCCTGACCTTAGAGTCTGCAAATATGCATTTTTGTAAGGAAAAATTGAGCTGTGCCCACTCCTGCAGCCCCCTCATTAGCCTGTGTGCTTGGAGATGATTTAAAAACTCTAAACTGCTGTAGAGTTTGACGCTGGACTGAAAGCCAATAAAACAGTGTCCCATTGTACTTAAAAGCCTGTTGTTGGCTGTTTCTTTTTTTTTTTTCATTAGTCTAAAGGCTCTCAAAGAGTAATTTTGCATCCATCTGTTCAATATTTTAACAAAGATAAGTTTCTTGTCTTGCTCCCACTTAATCATATCACTTAAATCAACTTTGCTGTTGCCAAAAAGTAATAAACACATTTGTGTAACTATCGGCTCTCCCCTCTCCTGCTGCCTTAAGTGTCAGCCTTGCTGGGTACCTCTTCAACACACTTTCTGACTAATCTGAGCCAGCGTCGCATCATCTAACATGCGGTGTTGAGATTTGCCAGTCTGCATAGTAATGCTCATTTGCGTTCGCTGACTTTAGTAATGTCTGAAAATTAACATGGTGATGTTTTATTAATGTGAAAATGCTGCACTTAATACCTTTTAAATACATGCAAAAGCAGATGTAATCACATGCACATATGTCGACACTTTTTTTTCTTTTGCTTCTTTCTTTTTTTCTGAAATCTCCCCCAAGAGTTGAGATAATTTAGCCAGTCGAGGAAATAACTGTAGATTAATTCAAGGTATCTGAAAATGTAAGAATTGGTGGATATGTGTGTTTTTCTATGTTTAAACCTGATTTAACGCCATGATCTTCCTCAGGCACAGCGCTGCAGTACAGAGGACTGGCTGTATGTGATTTTAATTCAACACTGCACTCTTTAGTAATTGAATTCATTATGAGGACACCGGGCCGAATCGGCTGTTGTTTCGCAGTCAGAGGAGGTTGCTAATTAGAAATTAGCTCAAGCACTTTGGTGTGCAGCCCTCGGGGAGATTTGTCGTCAGGCTAAATCTCTGACAAACCTACCTATAGCTCATAATGACTCCAACAGCTTTGAGGATAAGAACACTGTTCTAATTACCCCAGTGTTGAGTGGCAATGTGCTGTCATGCACTGTTTTACATTCTGTAAACCTGGAGGCTGAATCGTGTCCATGTGACGCATTTTAATACTTACACTTCAGTCTAACAGACAGCTGCTGAACACATCTATAAAATATTTATTTGTTCCATCTCAAGTTGTCGGGGATTTCGTGCTTAGTGCTCCCGGAGGGGGCAAAAGTCCCAGGAATATGTAAGAGTGCTGTTGTTCATCCAGTTGCATGAAGAGACTGAAACTCTTGAGAGAGGAGAGGCATTGATGGGGAGGGAAAGTAAAGGTAAAGGTAAAAAGGAGAGTTTAGATGTTGTGATTCTACACGTGTTGGAAACGGATACCCGCACAATTCTAAATATGCAAATGACTTTGCAGTTAAAACAAAGTGCTTTCAGAGCTTCACTAGCTGTTAGATGGAATAATTATAAAGCTCTTTCAAGAAGGTTTGACAGAAGATGTTGTTGTTCCAAGTCGTATGTGTCCAGAGGTGGGTAGAGTAGCCAAAAAATGTACTCAAGTAAAAGTACTGTTACTTCAGAATAATATGACTCAAGTAAAAGTAAAAAGTAGTTATCCAAATAATTACTTGAGTAAGAGTAAAAAAGTGCTTGGTGAAAAAACTACTCAAGTACTGAGTAACTGTTGAGTAACGTCTGATTTATTTGTTAACACAAGCATTCAATCAGACAGACAAAAATACTAAATAATCATCTTTAGGCAAATTAGAGTTTATCCAATTGATAAAATAAATTAAAATGAATTAATTAATTACAAAATGGCTTAAAATAAAATAATCCAGGTAAATTCAAGTACTTCAATAAAAAAAAGGAGACTTAGGAAATGTTTAAAACATGTAACCCATATGTAACCTAAAAAACAAACATTCATCTATCCATGGGGGAAAAAAATAAATGAATTTAGGAAACTTACCGCTACATGTTTCCTCAAGTTAGATGTTGAGTTTCTGCTGAAATGTGCGTTTGTTTTGGTTGACGCAGAAGACACATAATGTAGCTGCTGTTTCTCACTCTTTGTAAGGTAAACATGCTTTCAGTATGAGGCCTCGTCTGCGTCTTCATTTCCCACCGTTGATTCCGACATGACCTGGTAGAGCCTTTGGTGGAAGTCTCTCTCTCTGTCAGAATAAAACATTAAAATGAGGCGTACGTGGGGGGATAAAAATGACGCGAAGAATACCAAAGAGGTAAGAAGAAAAGTAACGAGCTCATTGTAGCCTAATGTAGCAGAGTAAGAGTAAAGTTTCTTCATAAAGGTACTTTGAAATTTAGAGCTGGGACAGATACTGATGTCATCAGTGTGTGTCATGGATCCAGACTCCTTAGTGTGTTTGTTGTTTCCAACTATAGAGGCCAAAGTTATAATGGTAGTTTAAACTTGCAGTCAAAATCTTGTCCCAGAATTCCTTATAAGTTCATCATTAGCTATTGTTATTACTTATTAGTGATCCTTTGGAGATATTTTACTGTAAAAACTGAGAAAACGAGTTGAGTTGTTGCATTTTACAGTAATAACAACCAAAGAGAAGACTTTATGTAGCTGGTGCTTTTCAGAGGAGCGATGAACTTCAGCAGACACAAAGTCTGAATGGATCATGGAAAGATTCCTCAGATCAACCACCACTTGTGGAAAATGTTGGATTTCACAGCTTGTTGGAAAATGTTGACAAGGTGATAAGTATTGCTGCACTAAACATTGTTGAAAGGGGACACAAGACGTTGTGAAATGTTGTCAATTCTATATTTAGTAAATTTTTTAGTGGACAAAGGGATCAGATGTTTTTAAGCGTAGAGCTGCTCAGAAGTCCTTTTCTCACATTAAATATCAACAGTAATGGCTTCTTCAGTCATTCACACATTGGTCACTTTTCTTGTAATATTCCTCAGATGAGCTGTGAGTGAGTGAATGTGCTCCCAGTATGCAGCTCAGTGTGCATTACTGTGATGGTCAGAGTACAGAGTTTACTCCACATTAAGGGGCAGCTGGTAAACTTGATCTCAGTATCTTCAGAGTGGACAGAGAAGCTCTGCAGCTGACAAGGATGTGACTGTAAAACATCAACAATAATAATGTTCAACTGAAAGAGCTCTGGCATCGCTAAGGTAAAACTCCTCTTTAGGAAAGACGTATCGAGTCGGGAGGAGGTGTAACTGTCCAGTAATTTATGATTTCATAACTTTCTCCTTTATTTGTTTGGAAAAAATTACTTTAATCCCATTTTGACTACTTTGAAATAGGTTTTATTTTCTTGCACCTTTCAACACATGCGTAAATCCCTTTCTCATAAATTCTGTACACCACTGATTTGACAGACGTTCACACCCTCTTTCTCACCTAAAATTCCCATTCAGTCATTTCTACACGGTAATCATAGAGTTAGGTTGTTATATACAGCCCACGGTGTAACTCTGCAGCTGGAAAGTGTGGAAGAACGTTTGCTCAGAGGCTAAGAACTGACAGCTATGAGTTTTCCTTCAACACTCAGCAGGGATGTGTCTCTGCACTGGTGTCTTTTAGTGGTAAAATGATTCTTTTTCACACAACAATGTGTGTCACTAAATTGTCAGATATCATGACCTTAGAAAATGATGATGTTGTATCAGGTAAACGGGGTACTCGCTCGTACCTGACTGTCACCCTGTGAATTGAAAACACACTCAGCATTATTACAAAACCTAATGAGGCAATAGGTTTGTCTTTTCTTACTTTACATTATTTTTTAAGTTTGGTTGTTTCATGAGGAGGACGTTTTTGCATGGAGGCAGAAACATACAGGGGTATGGCTATGTGGAGGGTAGTTGCTAAGCAACTCCATTCACTTCAGCTCATATTTAGAAAGATATGAATCAAACTGCCAGTTGACTGAGAAATCCTACCAGAAATGCAGAGGAAGACGCTTTGGATTTGACATTTGTGGGAAGTATGTTGTGTGCGAGAGTGGAACAGGTTTCCGTGTTCTTTTGCAGCGGCCTGAGATGACATTCATTCCCGCTGCTACCACCGCTGTGCTGCACACACCCTATCTGCAAAGATTAGCCTCACTTGTGGAGACTCGTACTATTTTTAACTGACCCACCACACACACAAAGGGCAGCAAAGAGAGGAAGTTCTCTCTCCATAAACAATACATCTGCCAGATATCAGTCTCATCTTTCACTCAAGTCACACTGTTCTCCTCTCCTCTTGTTCAACCTGTGAAAGTAATACAGAACTACTTAAGAACAGAAGAGATTTACATTAGTTCTGTAAACCTAATTGGCAAAATGTCAGGTATTGGTGAGGTGATGTGTATCGCTCTAATTGAAGTCGTCCTTTGGCCGCAGTGTGACCCCTCAGCACTGAGTCATGCTCCAACAGCTCACAAGCTCCATTACGAGCTGACAAGAGCATGTGCAAATCCCTCATCAGCTGGCACTGCAATACATACAACCCCCGCTTCCCTCCATCACCGAGTGTCCTTGCAGTATGTCTTCTTCTGCCTCGTTTTGTCTTCAGCCACAAGAGACCCCTATATTTTCTCCCGTGTCTTGAGATAACATAAATGCTTGTTTTAGTTTAAGCTTGGCTCATCTCCACTACTTTCTGCAGAACTTTGGTTCCTCACTGCGTTCAGCTCAGCTCAAGAACAGAGATCTACGTAAAGGAATCTGAAGGCGGATCATTGTGCAGTCTCCCAGATTTGAACATGGGACATTTTGAGAATTTTTTCTCAAGTACTCGCTTCGTATAAACATTGAGATATAAAACAGAAACCTACCATTAAGTCTGAAAAATATTGTAAGTCTTTAGCCTGGGGCTTTTTGCCCCTCGACAGGTGCAAAAATATTAGCGATCTGACCCATATTGAGTGAGAGCACCATGACGGGCGTTCAGCAGGAGCTGATGTGTGTTGGAACAGGGAAATCCTTCGTGGCAAAGTACAAGAATTTGAAATTATAATGTTGGCACACGTGTTTATGGAGTGGAACCTTTTTTCGTCTCTTTGATTTTCACATCCTGTCTGTTATTTGTGCAGAGGAGCAAGTTATGTTTATGAAAGAATTTAAAAGAGGCCATGATGGTTCTAATCAGACCGACCGTTTGTTTCAGACGCAGAGGAACAGCGTGCATGCATTTATTTACACATCACTGCGCTGAATGTTTAGTTGATGTCATGGCCATCGATAACTATTTGAACTTGAAATCAGACACAGATCTCCCATTGAGGATAAGTCGAGAAAGAAGCGCTACAGGAGAGTGAGCTTCAGCTACAAACAGGCCTTTCCACTCTTGGAACAACATTTTGCTTCCAGTAAAGTTGCTCTAGGGTGTCTTTGGCTTGTTTTACTGAAAGCAGCAGTCATCCTGGTCAAAATGTTAACTTGAAATACAATGATCTGAAAGGCACGGTGTAGTTTTCATCCATTTGTTGTCCCACTTCTGCAGAGTTGGCTGGCTGGTGAAAGCTCTGAAGGCCTCTGCCTCTGCTCTCATTCACACCTGCAGACTGTTTGTCCCTGCAGCACCTCACCTTACATGTGAAGCTTTTGCCATCGGGGAAACCTTAGACACTTAAAGCTGTATGTACTTATATTTTTCGGAAAATATCTTTAAAAAAGTAATTGTTAAGTGTATGTATGAATGTTTGATAGATTAATGTTCAAAATCTATTGGCTACCCTCAGCAATTGATTTAGGATTTTAAAATGAAACTGATGGATGTGTACAAACCAGGAAAACCAGCTGAAAAAGCTACTTGTTTGTAGCTTCCATCGTTGAAGATGTATTTAAGAAATTAAAACCCGAGAAAATGAAGACAAGAGCGGAAAAATCGGGGAAATCCTGCAGATAAAAACCGCACCATCAGCTGCATAGAAAGAGGAGAATTTAATCCAGATATGAGGCAAAGTAACAGCATAAAGCTTACCTGGCAGGTGCCTGGCAAACAGGATTTACTTGGATTCATGACACAAAAACATTTTGGAAGCAATTTCAGTCAACAGCGGTCAATGTTTAAGAGGCTTGCACAAATAATTGGGCCTTAATCACTTAGCATATGCTGAAAGGAAAAAAGCAGCAGTGTTTGGAAGTGTTTCTCTGTGTGCATGTGTGGCAGCCTGTGGCACAACAAACACCAGGTTAAAATTCATTTCACTCAAACTTATTCCAGCAGGTTGAACAGAAAAGAGGTCAGTTGCTATAATGAGAGCAGACCTCAGAACACGACCCAGTTCAGCCGCCACAGGTCAAAGCTTTCAGGTGGGCCTTATATCTCTCACTTGAACATCAATGAAAGTCTGCTGGATTCTTTGCATTCACAAGCTGGTGCTGCTTTTTTCCCTTTTAATTTTCTAAGAATGGGGAGAAAACGATTCATTCACATTTGAAGAAGAGTTAATTTTGATGTCTGTCTTCTGAAGGTGCTTTACCTTTTCTCCTTTATCACAGCAGAAATGTCTTTTTCTCCAAAAAAGCAATTTGCCTCGGGATACCCAGATTTTGCTCTCAAGTATAAAATATCATGATCCGAAATGCCAAGAGGTGAGATGTGGGGTGTTCTCTTCCTGGGTACCTTAGTGAGGAGTGACACCTGGATGTGTGAGAGCAGATCAGTGATAGCAGAATGCAGTGATGGTTATGATCAGCGCTGTAAATCTTTCAGAACTTGTAGAGCTTTACATAAACGGCTGAGATGACTTTTCATTCCCTGTGAAGGTTTAATCTGTGAGACTTCCATGCTAATGATGTGATATTGGGTACCAGTTTGCTTTTGCAGTATAAACATCCAAACCACGTACATATACTCAGACATTTTTATCCTGTCCCACGCAGCGTTCATTTATCCCACTCAGACTTATCCTTTTAGAAGTCAGTTTGAGATGCCGTAAACACTTGCGTGCTCCTGCTGAAGGTGAGACTCTTTATCACAAATGCAGAGAATGTTAGTGGGAGCTCAGAGCTTCTGCTCGTCCCTGAGTGAGCTGGTGAGCAGATGGGAGATTGTGGGGACTGAATGGAGATGGGGACAGTATGGGGCCAGGCAGGCAGTGCTATGGGAGGCAAAATGCGAATGATGATATGCCATGTCCGCTATATTAACCGGCCCTATGCTTAGGAGAGCAGAGCAGACGCTGCATGTGTCTTTGTCATTCCGCTTGTCGCGCTCTGTTAAAACATCCTAGATTCAGATGTTTACTTATTTTTTATCTTAATAATTCATCTTCTGAGCTCGGTTCTGCTGTCGGGTCTCGGTGGTGAGATGCATCTTCTCTTTCAAAGCGTAGTTTTATCTGAGATTTCACTGAGGCTACCTTTACACGGAAACGATCTGAAACCAAAACGCAAAAGTGGCGTTTCGTTTTCACTTTTAAATCTGCATTTAGACGAGCGTTTTAGGGTTAAAATCTGCGTGCATACGGAAACGCAAAAGTGTGTGACGTTTCATATTTATCGATGCAGTAAACACGCCAGATGGCTAGGTGGCAACACTACCAAGACCAAGTGTTTCTACTTCTTTACTCATTTCTATGTAACGAGAAACGCAGTTTTGCGTTTTTCATCCTTTACACGGTGGCGCGACAGTGGAGCATTTTCAAGAATTCCACTCTGGGGGGCGGTTTCACTTTTTTGCGTTTTCATGCCCCCAAAACGCCGTTACCATCTAAACGATATAGTGCATTCGCAAAAAGTTTTTGCGATTTTTAACCCGTTTTCGTGTAAAGCGCCCCTGAATCCAGCTGCACAAACCTGCTTTAACTGGAATTCAAGGTCATAGAGTTGAATATGAAATCAGAGCGCTCCATTGATTCAGTCAAATTCAAAATCATTTGGTTCAGATGGGCGTTCTGTTTGATGTTGCTTCTCTTGAAAAAGAAGTTTGTTATACCAGTGCTTTCTATCTCTCCTGCAAGGACTTCTTTGCTCTTTTAATGTTTGATGACTTTTTAAATAGATCCATCCATCCATCCATTATCTATAACTGCTGAATCTGTCGGTTGGGTCGCGGGGGGGCTGGAGCCTATCCCAGCAGTCAATGGGCGAGAGGCGGGGTACACCCTGGACAGGCCGCCAGTCCATCGCAGGGCCACATGGAGACAAACGAGACAAACAGACTTTTTAAATAGAGATTCACCAAATGTAGTTTTTCAGGTTGATTTCTGAACTTTTTTTTAAAGTTCCAACCTGACAGCTCCAACTCCAACCTTAAAATTGGTTTAACTGCGTAATGATTACAAAATGTTGTCTACAAATAACTTGCTTTTGGGTTCAAACAGCTTATCATGTAAGTTTGCCAGGATGCAAATAGTATTCATCTTATTCCCACTCTTCCAAATATCATCATCTTGGTCCTGTTCACGTTCAAGCTGAGGGGATTGTTCCCACATCCTGCTACAGAGTGGTCCAACAGTTCCCTGACACACCTCACAGCCGAGAAGTCCTCTAATTATTTCTCCAGACAGGAGTGATACTGAGTCAGGATAACTTTAAACATTTTAAACTTACTTAATAATAATGAAAAGTATATTTCTAGATTTTTTTCTTTTCTTCTAGAATTTCCAATTAAGTGGTTGAAATGGGGGATTCTAGTTTATTCCTGAAGTTTTTTGACAACCAGCAATTGTGGATATATTTGGTGAGGTGTGTGTGAAGCAGGTTTAAAGTTTAAAACTAGCAATCTATCATTTAGCTGAAGATTCATACAATATGCAGTGATCCAATGTTTTCTGCAGGTATTTAGTAAACCTGCAATAAAAGTTGGATTGAGCTAAATCCTTTATGAACTCACCAGATGCCCAGAGGTTCAGCCTGTGGTTTGAAGATAGATGAGCAGTTTGTATCATACTTTTTTGGATTTAGTTTCTCATTGAGCTCATTGTGAGTGTGCATAAAAAGGGGTTCAGTGCATCAAAGCCTTGATTTTTAACAGAAGTAGAAGAATAACATGAATAGAACAGAAAGTGATGGAATAAAAGAGGGAAAAAAAACCCCAAAAAGTGGATATTGAATAAAGCCAATGGCTTATTTGAAATAAAAACATGTCCTTAGGTCCCCTGCTTAACACAACACTACTTATTGCACTAAGCCTGCAGCCCACGCATTATTTTCCATTAAAAATGGCTTAATTGAGCCATCATTAGCACACTGTAAGTCATTGTCAAACCACCTTTTTTTTTAGACAGCCGGGTTTAAAAAATGATGCTCATCCTCCTCCATTAGCTTGCAGACAAAGACTGAGAGAGAACTCAATCATACTGTTTCTTTTTATTGGATGCTTTTCATGCTTTTTATACACTCACCTCTGAGTGTATGTGCAGGTTGTGTCTGCTCCTGTCTGTGTGACAGATTTTCATTTTCCTGAGGTTGCAGTCTTGTGTTGTACGCGAGGTCAGTCCTCGATCCTGCTTGTGGACGAGAGTTTAGCAACTGAGGGGGCTCCAATCAATGGTGCACTGATCGTTATCAGCTGAGATTCACTGTAGGTCATTTGATTAGTAATTGCAAAGAAAAAGCCACATCAGATGGGCCAATGGTGTTTAGATTTTTAAATGGAGAAGTGAGTTGCCCCATCTGAAGCAAAGCCTATTAGAGGGCAGGAGAACAGGAGTTAAGAAAAGTACTTTTTCTTTATTTTGGGCTATTGAGGCTTTAAATGTCAAAGCATTCCAGGTCAGGTTATTAACACACACACAGGTAAATAATAAAAGCACTAAACATTTCACTCTACAAGCACTGTGTGCTTTTTTTTTTTTTCTGTATAGTCAGTGATCTTATTTTACTTAATCATTTTCATTTGAATTGTATTTTTTTAATACTACTCTGCTTGACTTACAAATTCCCGCTCAGGGACAAATAAAGTGTTGTGAACTGCATAGCAGCGAATATTTTAAACAAACTAAACCTGAATCTTGACACATACGGTTAATGTAAAGCAAAGCCCAGGTGGCGATTTAGCATATACACACAGACAGCATTACCGAAGCCATTTCTCTACCACAGTAGCTATATTTGTGTGACATGGATATTATACACGGCAAAATAGCTGAATCAGTGGGACAAGGTAGCCTTTAGGGATGAGGCGAAACAACGACACAGTAGCATGTTCCAGAGAAACAGTCATCCTAAACAATGCTGCGTTCAATGTCATTCCAGCACAATTACCATTTTGTACACCATGGGGTTATTTATGCTTGTTTTGTCCCCCCCCCCCCCCCACTTGGTAACAAATGATTCACGGCCCAGTGACCCCTGGAAAGGGAAAAATAAGTGGCCTGTAGGGATATTCTTTAATTTCATAGCTTCTGTACAGTATATTGTTAATCTGGTGTGTTGTTCTCATAATGTATGACTCATTTCATGCCACAAGAAAACACTATTTTTTTTTTTTTTTTTAAAGAGCAGTTTTAGTTTGATTTTTATCCAATAACCAGGAACATGCTGCTGCTGTTTAGTCTCATGATAAATCAACCTCTGTCAAATCATTATATTTTCTCATCTCCAAATATAATACATGTCAATGATTTATAGCATTATTCACTAATTTATTTCAATTGACATCAAATCCAGCATGTGATCAGTATCAACCAATCCTGCTTTCAGCAATTGGCCCCAAAAATTCTGATTGGAGCACAATTAACAACTGCATCCCTTCCACTATGGCTGCATCCTAGAGATCGAAGCCTCGCGGCTTGTAATGGAGGATTTTCGAGAACACTGAGACCCTTTGCCTCTTTTATATAGTGATGTCGATCTTATTCAGTATGGTATTCCGAGTTAAGATCAGAAAGGACGCTGCACATCTTCAGGAAGGAGAGATGAGAAGCAAGACAGTAGAAAAAGTCCTGGAGGAGATCTTTATTGTAACCTTTTATTACTGATGTCATTAAGGAGGGATTTATGCTCCAGAAAGGAAATATAAATGATCCTGATACTGATGCAGCTTCTGACCTTTGGTTGTGAAGTTACCTTAAAAGGCCTCGTACATTTCAGTGCTTTCTGCATTGGTTGCACTGATGCACCTAACTGGTGTCACCCCTCATACTTTTTTTTGGTAGATAATGTAAATTATAATCATTAATATAAACAGCAGGTAAATGTTTGTTTTTTATTTCTATCACAGCACAAATATGAAATTTGTTAAACTTTTATTGTTTTGAAAAAAAATTTAAATATGCAGATTTTTAAAGTTTGACGGTGCGTTTTCTGTGATTGACAGTGTTTTGTCTCACATCTTTAATCTCAGCAGCGCATCATGAGCCGTATGATAAGTGACGATAAATTCTATTATCATCGTTGACGTTTCAGGGCTTCAGTTTGCCGTTGCCTGGCTTTAAAATGCAGTGGAGCGTATACTTATTTCTTATTGAGGAGTTGTCTTTTTTTTTTTTTCAATTCCAAATAAAAATGCACTAAATGAACAAAGTTTCAAGTTTTGTTTCGACAGACTGACGGACGGAGTGCCTTTTGCAGTTTGTCTGAACCTTTTAACACTCTCTTCAGGCACTGATTAAACCCTTAAAGAGTGGTAGTCTCTTAACAAAATGATATATTTGGGATTATTGTCTCATGTAAATGAATAGTGCAGGCTCGAAAGTGGCGTAGATAAAACTCCTTCAGCGCTCCTGTATCTATATGTAAATGGACCCATCCTGTGTCTCCATTGTTAGCCTTTGTGCTGCTGCTAAATCTCACCTTGACTACATCAGCAAACTGCTAATAATGTATTATGTGAGATAATCCTGCCAGTGGCTTGCTGTAGGCTCTTGATGGAAAAGCTCTGAAGTTCTTCAGTCTGTTCATTCCAAGCACAGAACTCTTTTTTTTGTTTCTTTTGCATTAGTCTTGTACATGATGGGTCTACTTGCCCATCTGCCCATATTTGCCCATAATACTGAAATGCAACATATTTACATCTTAACGAGGTTACAAACTGGGTTTTCATTACAGGTGGTCTTTTATTTTCACGTCCAACTTCCCGAATCTTGTTTTTTTTTGTGTGTTTGCACCTGCCTTTACAAAGACCACCTGTGGGCTCAGCTATCAGAGCCACTCACACTTTGTAATTTATTTTCTTTCTTATCGTCTTGGGCACTCTATAAACAGCCTGCAGCTGTTTATATGTTATGTTTGTTTGCTCGTGCATACCGTGTCTATCAAACGCTTTGTTCATTACTTTGGCACTACAGGGCATAAACTCATTTTTGCAATCAGATGCCATTATTTACCTGTAACCTCTGAGTAATCCTTCCAAAAACTCATAAAATCACTCTTTGTCTCTTCGTTACTCATCATTGTGTTCACTTTATCTCTATTTGTGTCCACTGGGACAGTGAAAATGGAGATAAACGACATCTGTAGCTCATTAGCAGCCCTGACGGATGACAAAATGTTGCAAGCTCATGGCCTGACTTTACTGAAATCTGGCACACACACAGAGTTAAAGTAAAAGTTGTTTAGTTGTTATACTGGCTGAATGCTGCCGCCGTTGATGCTTAGATAAGATCACTATTGTCTAAACATTTGTGCGTCCTTTATCTTGGACTCAGCATTTTCGATTCCACAGTAACCTTCCGCAACCTGACTTCAGATTGTGTGCCCTCTTTATTCTTTACATCATTTGTTGTGAGGCGCTTTGTGCTCTGAAATTAAGTGCATCAGTGGCTCTAATAATTCTCAAAAAGCTTTGAACTAATGGGGAAAAAAACCTCAGAAAATGGAAAAATACGGACTTGATGTGCAACGGTCTTTACTGCGACACGTATTTGCCTCAGAAAGATGAATTTAGCACATTTTTCTGACATAAACTGAACCTTTATAAAATAAGAATTGCACAATTCGTTTTCCAGGACATTGTTCTGTTGCCCTGAATTCCTCATGAATAGTTTTTCATTTTTCTAATACTGAATACCTGTAGCAGCTATGAGTATCAATGGGTTTCTATATCTCGATGCACCTGCATCGCTGTGGAAACACTATTTAATGATTAATCATCTGCATATTTGTGGGCGAACAGACTTCATTTCAGGATATAAATCACGAGTTGCCCCGAAAACCAGAGCATAGGAAAACTTTCCACCACTATTCATATAACTCATCATTTCTCTCACTCGTGTTCTTAAGCTGACGTTGAAGCAGAACATTTTGGTTCTAATGTTGCTAACATTTAGATGAGTCCGAAGGACAAATTAAAGCCTGTCCAGTTGATTTGCTCACCTTTTGCAGACCTGTTTCACTGCAGACATTTTGACATGTTCCAGTCGCTGCCAGCTGCTAACTGATGAGAGGTTATGACAGATGGACACTCAGACTAATCGCAGTCAACTAATACAAGGATCCATATCATATTTCCCAATTATCTTTGATGTGTCTCTTCCCTCTTTCTTCCTGTTAGTATTGTTCACTACATGGTAAATGTAGTGAACTCAAGTGTGGATTCCTGTGTGGGAATGTTGACTCAAAGACGCTGTTGGAAAGCCCTTTTCCTCAACCCTTGAGCACAGCCGCATCATAGCAGCTGTGAAAACAACAGACATTAAACACCAAATGACCACAGTAAGGAAAAAGTTTCATATTCAACTAAATGTCAATCCTCACTCACAATACATAGCATGTATCTGTAGTTTCCTCTCTGTCATACAGAGTGTCAGCATCATCAACTTTGTGACAAAGTTCATACATCTGAGTTCATACAAGAATGTATGATATATATTTAAATAGCAGCTGTAAATAAGATGGTGTGCAGAAAATGTTACTTTTTTAAATGGGTTAATTAATCCAGTACACCTTGAATTAATAAATGTGTCTCCCTTCCATTAACTAATACTTCCTGTCTGTTTCTACTGTTTTAAATGCCTCGTTGGGGCAAAACTGGAAAAAGTTTTTTCCACTCCAGCCGTTAGAGTCCCTGTGTTGGAAGTTCTTTGCATTTGATTTCCTTACTACTGTCTCGTTACATTTTTGCATACTGCTTTTACAGTCCGAAGTTTCAGAGTCGTCTGACACTCTAAAAACTTGTTAATGTCTTCTTTCCCTCTGAGGAAGACTATCTGACTCTAACAGTCCCCAGAAGGATAAACAAAGACGCATCTCTTTAATCACTCTCTTCAGCAGATAAAGCTGGAAGTCTGAGAGCAGGAAATTTAAGCTTGTTGTCCTTGAAGCTGCTCCTTTGCCCAGAACTTGCTCAGTTGGCTTAAGAACAAAATGTCTTATAAAGATGGAAGCACGGCTCTCTGCCTCTGAGCTGTTGAAAATTGCTGCAGCGGAGGAGCACTTTTGTTCCAAAGTAGAAAGAGGGCCAGAAATAGAGGTTTGAAGACTGCGTTGTGATGTAATCGTTCAATCATTGGTATTGATCTTTAACCTTATCAACCCTTGAAGATAGGATTTTCTTTTCCTCTTTTTTTTCTTCCTGTAGTGAAACAGTAAATAATGCTTAATTTGTTTGCAGAAAGTATATAAAATGTGTGCAAATATTTATAGAAGTGTTGGAATTTTCTATATTTCAGCCGTAATGTTGCCTAAAACTCATAAACCATATAAAGGATCACAATCCATTAAAGTTTGCACCAGAACTTTTTGCTTTGCTTCCACACCATTCCTCTTGGGTTAGGGTCAGGACTTTGAGTTAAACTTCAGTAAACATCAACTTCCTATTTCTTCAAAGATTCTTTGGTAGAAAATGTTGTATGTAGAGGGCTGTTCTAGTGCTGCGTGACCCAGTTTCACTGGAGATTTAGTTTATGGCGACATTTTGATGCATTTTCCTTTTTAAAATTTACTAGTTATTCAAAATTCAGTCTCACAAAGAGGCTCAAGTCATGATACTACCACCACCATGTTTCACAGAGTGGGTAATGCTCTCACGTTGGAATGTAGTGCTTTCCTTTTTACCAAATTTAACACTTGTTGCTTAAACATGATTTAAAGTTCCATACTGGTTATAGCAGTCTACAATTTTTATTGGCCTGTCACTATTAATAGTTAATCATGAATACTTGAGACAGTTGGGACCATAATTGTCTTCATTTTCCTGTATGAAACCAAAAGAAATGTTACATTTCTATGTGGTTCTCCACTGTTTGTCTGAGTGACTGATGCCCAGAATGAACACCCTTTAATGACATCATGTTGATGCACCCGTCTTCTTCTTCTTCTTCTTTGTGAGTTCTCAATAAAAAGTTTCTAATAAAATAGAACACAGAAAGACAAATTATTTATTGGATCCTCCTTTATCTCCAGTGTCTAAATAAGTACCATGTGCTGGTAGCTGTAGATATAAAGCTTTTTCTTTGGAAACCTGTCCTCATTCTCTCTATTGACACAAAAAGGAAGAAAAATGGCACCAAAAGTTTGAGGTTTTATTATTTGTATTTCAGCCTGCAACAGACTGAAAGTGTATAATAGGAGTTTTAACAGCAGGAGGATTGCTGTGCTGCTTTATATTTGATACAATAACTTTTTACTATAAAAGCACATGCGGGGGCTCAAGCAACGGTTATGCAACTTAACCAAAAGTGGAGCTTCACAGAGCTGGAGAGGGAAAACTCAAAGGGCTTTATTCACCTTTTTATTGTGGCGTCTTCCAGCAGCTCTTACTGCCAGTGGCCAGATAATAGCGCTGGACCTTTCAGAACGAAACACACTCACTTCAGGGTTTGACAGACTGCACGGGAAAGCTCTGCAGCTCCGTTTTTTTCAGGTAGACGGGGAAAGGTGGAGATGGATGGCTTGAGTGAGCAGCAGAGATGTGCAATGATGACTGACAACAAATTACAGTCAACAGCGGTTTGGAAGATGATGGATCTCTGGAGGGGAAAAAAAGGATTTAACCTTTTCTCACCTCTGTTTCTATAAATAGACAAATATTCAGTCAAACTATGAAATGTGCAAAAAATACTCGGTGTAAATGAAGACTTTTGGAATAGAAAACTGTTTAGATTCAGTGAAATGACTGCAAAGCAAAAGCACATTTTATTATCTAAATATCCTGATGAGTTTATGGGATTCTTCTCTCTCCATCTGTGTCTTTCTCCTCCATCTGTCATTAATTCTTGGCTAAGTCGAATATAATTCCAGTTCATTTGAGAGATTAATGTTTAAGCTGTTTCAGAACTGTGCAGAGCTGAGTGAGTGACTACCTGGAATCGTTCAAGGATATTCTGATGGGGGGAAAATTGATTCTCCACTTTAATGACGCACAACTTAAGTTTATCCACATAAAAGGAATGTAGCTGTAACGTCTGGTTGATTGTGGAGCTCAGTTATTAAGTGCTTTTTAGCTTTAAGTGCTTCTGGAATAATGAAGTTCTTATCTGTCAGACTTTCTGCTAGATTTGAGCCACTCATACCACCTCTCTGATGCCAACTTTTTCTGTTGCCCTTTGTGATGTCTTTTATTTAACACTGCGTCTAAGCAAGATTTTACTCTCTATACCTGTCAGATTTCTCCACACACTGATTCACCTCAAACCTTTAAAAAAAAACTTGTTTTAATCCAAAAATGAATTGTTCCCATCTAAGAGCCAAAATGATGACGTGACATCTTTTAAATTGATTTCTCAAATAACCTCAGTGACGAGACAAGGATGGTGCTTAAAGTACATATTTGTAATCTAATTGTATGATATTTGTATGATATCTGCACAGGCAGAATAGTCCTGCATGCTAAAGCCTACCTTTTAAAGGATAGCAAACCCTCTGTTGTGGACATTCACAGGTTTTATACTGTTTTCCTCATACTGGCTGTACTTTTGTCATTGCTGACACCAGTGAAACATGGCAGGTTCTGCAGTCTGTGTGCGCTTGCAAACTTTAATTTCAGCCACTTTGCCCTGACCTTCATCCAACTGGGCTTGTTCAACAAGATGAATACCAAGATGAAAACCAGTCTCTGATTAAGGTTTTGATGATTATTCTTCCACGGTGTATTTTTGCAAGGCTTGAGTCTTCCTGACTCGCAGTGAAGATATATTTGCATATATACTGCATGTGTGAGGTTGTCCGGGGTGCTTTGCTCATTATGAGTTTAAAAATGTGGATTTCTCTGAGGTGCTTACAAATCATAGTCTGTAAAGCTGAAATGCTGAGTGATGCATGCATCCCTAATGACTATCAAATATTAAAATGGTGGTGTTAGGCTGTCACTGAGAGAGAAGAGCATATTTACACAGATGTCTTTGTATGCTTGTTACGGCCTCTTTTGTAATTACATTTAAAGGTAATCATCTAAAGTGTTAAAATGTTCATGCACATGAATTATGTTGGCAAATGATCAAACGTTCTTAACCCAGATGCTGTGGTTGCTGTGATATTTTGTACAAACATTAGTTCTGGCTCGACAGTTTAACTTGAACTTTAGTTCCCCTGCTCGGTTAATATAGTAGTTTTTCTCAAGTAGGCTTATATATAATCAAAAACGTTAAAACCAAAGTGGTTAAATGGACCATCTGATAAACATTGAGATCTGTTTTACAGTATTTCTCTCCCTACCCATCCATCCATCCATCCATCCATCCATCCATCAATGGGATCTTCCCTTCTAAATGTGAAACACTTAGACTTGTAATCATATTTAAGTATTTCTCCCGTTATGTTCACTTGCTGCTGTTGTGTTTTATTCGTTTTCTTATAAGATTAGCAAAGCTTTGACATCATGAGGTCAGTGGGTAAATATGTTGATCCCAATCCAATTGTTGGCCTGGACAGCCCAATTAAACCTGTGATGTCAGCTGTTCTCCGAGACTGAAAGGGCATTGATGATTTCTGAAAGTTGCCATGGAAGCAAATGGAGCACCTTATTCTAATCTTCAATCACTACTGAATGCATAAAGTTTGAAATTAAAGCCACTGACTAAATAGCACTTTTAATAAACCCCAAAGTGTATCTGACTTGGATTAAAAAGTGATGATGTCTGATCTCATAGACACAATCAACTAATTTAGCCATTTTTAGGTTTGTTTACAAAAATTTGTGCTGTGTGATGTTTTTTTCAGTGTAGCGTGCTTAGAAAATATAATTTTATCTTCCATCAATGTGCAGCAGTTTCTGCTTTAATAAAAAGTGCCCAGAGCTGGATAAAGTACTCTAAAATGAGCCTTTTTTCTTTTAACAACACATCCAAATCACTCTGAAGGACTGTAATTGAAGTAGAATCATAACATTCATGGATTAAAAGGTTTTGGTCATTCCATGAGAAATAAAGCAATTATTATAGTAACTTTCTCAATGCTGCACAGACTCTCTTAGCTGTTCTACCTCTTATTAACGACCTTTAAAGTGCTTTTACTGTGGATAGGAACATACCATTTTCTTTCTTTTCAAGCCCAAGCTATGATTGTGCGTTTTGATCCAATTCAACGGATTCAACCACAGTAGTCTTTACTTTTTCACCAAGCTCAAAGAAAGAGCCATGGATTATTGTTGTAGATATGAAACTCAATGCCAGGTTGTGACAAGCTCGTATTTACAATAACAGATAGCAAAGTGGAAAGTTTGGATTCATTCAGCTCTTTTTAATGCACATTTTCTATTTGTTCATGAGGTAATCTGGAGGGAATTTCCTCAATTTAGAATGAAAAGCTTTTGCCAGATAGAGATAAATATAAACATAAAGCAATTAAAACAAATTAATTGAAAAGCACTGCGTACATAAACCCCATCACTTGAATGTGTAAATGGTCACAGGATTTCTAATCAGGTTTTTATTCAGTAGCAACACAAATCTAAAGGGATTTTATTTTTTTCATAAAGATAAATGGCATGTTTCACTTCATGTATTTGGTTTGCAATGGAACCTGGCTATTTAGAAGTCCTCAGTTCCACTGTCCAGTGTGAACTCTGTCACCAAACTTCCCATCACTCTAAGTTTGTTTTCCTCACTTTAGTTCTGATTTGCCTTCTTTTATTCACATCATCTCATTGCACCTCGTCCTGTGCAGCACCGGCTCTACAGCTGACACCACTTATAGTTTATCTCCATGAAACAACCCTTACAGGCACATTTCAGGAAGACATGAAAGTGCACAGGAACATACATCTTAGTTGGTTGATTTCATAAAAATCTGATTTGAATTTAAAATGCCGTTGAATATGAACCCAACTTGCATTGCTTGAATGTTGGGTTTAAATGTGTACAGGGATATGCTTTTAAAACCATATTTACACCTTCAAATTCAAGATGGTGTTCTTATTTCCTGTTACCAGAATCGGCCTTGTAACCTTTAATGTTCAAGTTACATCGAGTAACTATTATTTCCTCCCGAGGACACCCCTTTCATGCACTGCAAAAGGACAGGATACCATTCTACTTAGAAATTGCTGCGTGCCACAGCCTGTACATGATAAGCACAAGTTTCTCATGTTGCCTGGATCTGCAGTGAAACCTTGGAACATGTGTCCACGCAGCGTTTTTTTTTCTTTAGAAAAGCCCGGTCTTGACCACAGTCTTTGAGGGGGCAGGAGGATGAAGTGCTTCCACTCATGTGTTGACAAAAGGTTTACAACTTGTACACTGTGGTAAAAGTACAACGCCCACCTATAGCATTCAGTGCATTCTACATCCTACAGATGGGCTGTGTTTGTTCATGTGTGCCTGATGGTGTTTCTTCCATTTACCTGGTTACCAGGGTGACTATTTCTGTCCATATGATTGGTTGCCTGAAAAGTACACTGATGGCTCAAGCGCCTTTGTGAAAAGTTCAGGGAAGTGTTGTACAAAAAACAGAGTGCTCTTGGGGGGAAAAGATGCTGGGTGTAGCACTTTACTAATACACAAGTTGCTGAACTGTATGTTACATATAGATTGGTGTCCACATTTCTAAAAAGTTTTTACATCTCAAATTTAAAAGAACAGGCTTTGATTTGCTTGGTTTAGTCTGAGCAGTTTGAAGATCAGCAGCAATGGCCACATGGAGCTCTCAGTGTGTGCTGTGTGGCTTATTTCTCTCTGCAAATAATTGCATGATTTGTTTTGCATATTTTCAGAAATGACCCACGTTCCCAGCTGTGTTAGCGTATGCAACAGAAGTTTCTATCCAACATGAGCACCTGAGGCGTTTGTGTGAAAGGGATGGTGAAAAATTGACCTGCCAACAACGTTTTTACTGCTACAAGCTAACTTGTGGGTCACAACATAAAGTGGAGACAAATTAGGATTCTATGATGCACTTCAGCAGCAAGAACGGGAAACCCTGCACTGCAGGCACTGTATCGCCTGCTTTCTATTCAAACCCGAGGAGTGGTGGACAAATAAGCCCATGCACTGCCATTAGTGTGTTACGATAGATTTAAACTAATGTTCAAACTAATGTTACTTTGGGGTTCTCATGTAGCTGTATTAAGTACGGTTCATGTGGGCGCATGCCAGTCAGTGATGCATCTTTTTCATTGCTGTTCCTTTTTGTTTTCTCACATTTTTGACCTCTTTCTCTCTCTACCTTCTTTATTGCCTGAACATGCTTCTGATCCAACTTCTGCTTTTGTTACAGTCTGCACACTTTCTGTGAAACCTGTCTTTGCCTGGATCAGTGGAATTTAAATATTTCCCCGTAAATGGGTGCAATATCATAAAAGGAAATGCAGACATGTCGTCATCGAAGGCAGATATAGACCAGGGAGTAATGGGGGAAAGTATGATAAAATGGAAGAGACAGAAGGCAAGTTCTTGAAAGTTTTTGAAAAATGCTGCACCTTCTTGCAGCATAAAGCATCACATTGTTCGGCTGGCTGGATGTCTGTCGGGTTGTCCATTGAAAGGAAGAGAAAAATACTGTTACTGTGTTTGTCCTTTACAGGAAGGCCAAATATGGAGGTAATGGAGCCCAATTATAGGTTCTTTTCAAGCTTTTTCACCTGAGAGAGGTGGCTTCTTTCTTCCTTTCTGTCTCCTGCAGTGAGGAGACACAGCAGCCACTCTCCTTCATCAGTGTCACCTCTGTGTGGGTGCAGAATATAAGCTTTTCTGAATATGCCACACTCTTGCAAGCTTCAATTGCCTTTTCCACAACCATGTCAAGAAGATAATAACCTCATGATTTCTTTTTGCGATTCATTTATCACCCGCACACTGCGTCATGTTTGCTTGCCTGTGGTGTGTGCACGAATGTCAGGGGCTGTGTATCGGTAAGTGTAGAGGATGGTTGTGGGTGATTGTAGCATCGTAGGGCGCTGAAATGTCACTGCTCTGATGAAAGTGCCTCCCTTTGGCAGAATGGGTGTTTGATGTCACCCAGGGAGAGCAAACTGACAGATCCACATTTGCGATCATGTGAACGAGCTTCTGTGTGCATATTTCTGTGCACCGTGGTACTGCAGTTTCTGTTCAAAGGCCGTGCTGGCATCACAACCCCTCCTCAGTTAACATGCCACTGACTGGCAGGATGTTGGCAACCTGACACTCAGAAAAAAGACATGCTCTTGCTCTTTTTGCAGTTTCTATGAACAAATTTCATACAGTTATTAGACTGAGAAATGAAAATGAACTAAATGGATAAACAGTTGCAGATATAAATGCTGAAGACTCTTCTATTGAAATATTGTGCCTGTGTTGCCTCCAGTTATAAAGAAGTACAAAGGACAATATGTGAGTTGGCAGGAAAACTACACTGTAGCATAAAATGTATAAAGACAAGAGTATACGAGCAACAAGCTACTATATGTACAACCCAAACCCCAAAGAAAGTTGGGATGCTATAAAAGATATTTTAAATTTTTTTTATTCACAATACAACATAGAACACTAATCAGATGATACAAGTGAGACATTTTACTGTTGCATTGCAAATATTTTGTACAGGTCCATGTTTCCCACTGTACGGCTTTCCCTGAAAAAGATGTAGGTTGAGTGGGAGCATACGTTGCCCTAAAACCTGTATATGCCTTTAAGCATCGATGGTTCCTTTCCATAGGCACTATACCATCAGAGATGCATGGTCCCTCCCCTCTTTAGTCCGGAGGTCTCCAAAAAGAAATCCAAATTTTTCTCATCACAGAACATTTTTCAACTTTGCCTTGACCCAGAGAAGACGTTGGTGTGTCTGGATCATGTTCATATGGCCTCTTCTTTGCATGATATATTATTATATCAATGTCGAGAAGAAAAAAACTTAGTTGGAAAGAGCTGTGGAGTATGGAGGAAATTATTGTTAGATTGTTGATAGGGCCAACATATGATGTATTGTCAGCTCTCCAGAACCCAAACCTCTGTGTAAATGGAGACCCGTTATGTTCGTTATGTTCAGGTACTGGAACTCTAAGGCACATTTTGTCAGGTTGTAAGGTTAGTCTGTCACTAGGCCGATATACATGGCGACATGTCCAAGTATTAAGAAGCTTAGCTGCAGGTATTGAAGATAAATGAAGGCAGGTAAACTTAGGAGGGTCTAAGGTGAAGAGAGTGGCAATTCAGTTTGTTCAAGAGGGGGAGAAAGTTAATAAGACGATAAGGAGGAAAGGCAGCTTAGAGGATGCTTGTGATTGGGAGATGCAGGTAGATTTAGGAGGAAAGCTTGTTGTTGCCCAGGAAATAGCCTCTACAAATCTAAGGCCTGATATAGTCTTGTGGTCTAGGAGTAGAATGAGAGTTCATTTTAATAGGGCTGACTGTTCCTTGGGAGGAATTAGTAGCATAAGCATATAAAAGGAAAAAGCTTAGGTGTGTGGAGTTGGGGGCAGAAGCAGAGCAGCGAGGTTGGAAGGTTAGAATATTCCAGTGGAAGTAGGATGTAGAGGATTCGTTGCCAAGTCTGTTGTCTCATTGTTGAGGGTAAACAGACTCTTGGAAGAAGCAAGGAAGAAATCCAGGATGTATTTAAGTGGAGGGTGTGGCCCGTGTGAGCCTTTTGAAACCAGACGGCCATTTCAGGTGAGTTGGCCTGTGTGGCTTTGTATTTGCTGGCCTTTTTTAGTGATTGTAGGATTGTTTAGGTAAGTTTGTCTGCTGAAACTGCTAGTGTGTCTTGTCCTGCCTCCACCTCTGGCACCCTCTATACTTTCATTACCCCCTACCCTAACCAGGGTTTGAATCCCATTCCTACTTATCTTTACCTCTTCCATTTCTACCATCAAGAAATGCTTTAACCTAATGGAAACGATTAATTTCTCAGTGGCAGATAATTAAACCTCTATCCAACTTATATGGTGTTTTCATCTCTGCCACAGTCTGAAACAACTTTAAAGATAAGTAGTAAACTTTATAAAGCCTCCAGCTGTTGATGCACAAGCAGGCAGCTCAGCCCTTTGCTTGCAAACTCAGGTCCCCCTGTAGCATGGAGCTCAGAGATGACAGCTGCTTTAATGGCTGTTTCAAGTTTTGACAGGTTGTATGACTCAGATCAGAGCAGAAAAGATTAGTGCATCAAATGGTAATGCAGCTCCAGTAAATGGGATGTTTGGGTGAAAGGAACAAGCTGCAGACTGAGAGACTGTCCTTTCGTTGTGAGTTTGCAGATTTCTGTGAAACTCTGCTGGTGTTTGCAACAATGACTGAGAGCCCCACTGACAGATTTGACTGATCGTTACAGAGCTATCCTCCTCAGCAGGCCACCGCTAACCATCTCTGTAATGTTTGATAATGCAGCTATAAGAGGAGCCACGATCTCTCATTAGTCTATGCATGCTTGCATATGCATGCCCACAGAGCAGTGGATATTTTAATAGCAAATTAATCTGTGGATAATTGCATGAGCTGTCAGGGTCATTAGTAGTCCTCAGCCCGTTTTATATAATGGCTCACAAAGATCACGCCCGTGTTATGATAATCTCACTCAGTCTCAGCATGGCTTGACTTTGGTTTATTGGGTATTTAATTAGATGGATATTTGCTGTATCCACATATGCAGAGACCATTAAAGCTGCTCTGTACATTAAATAGAACAGCGCAAACCACCTGTGGGGCAATTTTCTTTTTTTCTTTGTTTGGTGTGGCAATTACAGGTTCTGTAGTATATTTTCAATGTCTAATTAGTTATAAACCCTTGATTTAAAATAAGCATCAAATAATTTATCAGAGTTAGAATTAATACATGAATAGATAATATGAATAACATTTAGTTACAGCCTGACTTGAACTAAATACAAAAACTTTTGTCAAATCTAGGGATATTTGCTACATCTACAGTGGGCAGAAAAAGACGCTCAGACTTGTTTTTACTTTAAATGATGAAACCTAATTGCTTCAAAGAGCAAGGACACAAAATATTGTCTTCTCCAGAGTGACTACCTCACCTTATCTGCAGCTTCAACCTAATCTGTTCCCTGGTTTTATGAAGGGTATGTTACCGGTCACATTAATGCTTCTTTGTGGTTATGTGTTTTTTGTGGCTGCCACAGATTATAGCTGAAAATTACACTTCACAGAGCACGTTTTTGGCTTAACAACCACCTGTTAAGATCTTTGGAGACCAAATACTGTCCACTTGACAACTGTCATTATTTTGTTTCAAACCTTACAATAGTGTCTCTAATTAAGATTAGCTGTTTTAGATTTTGGTTTACAAATCCCAGAACGGTTTAGGCCCAAAATACATCTGTGATCTGTTCAGAGAATATAAACCCAGCAGAGCTCTTAGATCCAAGGACTCAGGTCAGCTGGTCCAGTCCAGAGTCCAGACTAAACATGGAGAAGCAGCATTTAGCTGTTATGCTGCAAACAAGTGGAACAAACTGCCAGTGGAGATTAAACTTTCACCAAATTGAGACGTTTTTAAATCCAGGTTAAAAACATTTCTGTTCTCATGTGTCTATGCATGAAATCTGCACGATATCTTTGAACTTATCTGGACTGTTGCTTGTTTTTAAATTCATTTAAATTATTTTATTTGTTTCTCTTTATATTCTTTTATGTATTTTTAATGCTTACACTCCCTGCTGCAATGCTTTTATTTTATGTAAAGTACTTTGAATTGTTTTGTACATGAAATGTGCTATAGAAATAAATTTGATTTGAATTATAGGATGAAATAGGGTAATACCTGGATTTGGAGTTTGATAGCTGTTGGTTCTTTCTCTGAGTGGCACTTTACAGTTTTCACTGTCAATTGAAACCTTGAATTTGATGTTATGTTTTAAGTCCTTTTTAAATCAGCAGTGAAAGTTCCAAAACATTAATACACGGTGGCTGGTTGTTGAGATAACCAGCATAAAAACATTCAGTTTCTACATTTTGCTTTTGGTTGATTACGTTCCACTTAAAAATACTTCAGAGAATAAGGCCAAGCTGACCTATAAAGATATATTTCACTACATCAAATGTTATTTGGGATGCCAACACTTTGATGCTCAATGTCTCAGCTCCATGTTGGCTCAGCCGCCTGATTCCAATCTCATCCAGCAGCCAGCAAAACAGCACCATTGGCTCACGTCTATGTTCAAATTAGTTGGGAACCCAAATGATGCAGTTCAGTCTTGATATTTCAACCCAGTAAAATCTACTTTTTATTTATTCATTTGTTTTATTGGTTTACTGCTGTGTGAATCTTCATCTTCTTCTCTCACAACAGAATTACACTAAGTGGTCAAGTAGAGAGTGAAGCTAAATGTTAACAACATAATCTCCAAATAAAGATGCCAGATGTTAAATTTGCTCCGTTTTACGGTCGAATAAACATCTTTCAGTTTAGATCTTTCGTCTGGAGGACGAAACTTTGATTCATTACAGATTATTTTATCAAACAGAATTCATTTAGATGTTTATTTCTTTCAAATGTTTCATGAGGAAATTTCATATACTGTTTTATATTAAAGAAATGATAATGTTGTGATTAAAAGCAATAAATTTAAGTCAGTAGCACACAGAAGTGCCTCTGGGAAACAATTTATCTTGAGACAGTCACTAAGTGCTGATATCAGAAGTGGGAGATCACACAGATGGATTTGTAGGCAATGCCTGCTTTGATATCTCAGTTCAGAACACCAACTCACCAATCCCCAGATTTAATGTGGCCTGCAAACATGGCAGAGCTGTAAAACACGCGGATGGATCCCGATGCAGCGATGGCTCTCAGTAGGCGCAGTGTGTTGAGATGAGACTCTGGGGGGATATGATTGGGTCTGGACGCCTTCGGGGCAACTACTCACAATGTTGAATCAGGAGCACACTCCCTATCTGGCGCCTCCAGCTTTCCAAGGTGTCTGCACTTCTGAAGCCAGGCTTCAAATCCAAATCTCAGTGGCCTGAATGGAGAATGGACTCGCCTTAACTCCCTGTCTCTGCTTTGTGGGGGAATTTATTGTTTTGAGCCTCATTTATCCCCTTTGTGTATTTCAACCAACAATCTCTGACAAATGCAGCAGCTTTAGTTACCTCATAGGGCAATTACATAAAGGCAGGCTGAGGCTGAGGCAGATGACACTCTTCCCTTTGACATGACAGCTAATTTCATGCAGCAACGTCATCTCCATTTTACAGTTCTTGTCAGCTTTGCTGCTTTTGTAATTCTTTGTTTTTCTGTTGAGATAGTGACCCACTTTTACTTCAGAGATGTAGGTTCTGACCTTTTTACACGGATCTAGTTAGATTATAGCTTTGCTTTCTCGCTGTTTCCCACTGAAAGCTGCACTTTGTGCAGGTGGAGACCTGGTCAACTCAATAAAAGCTGATGGTAAGAAGAAGAACATCATGTTCTGCCACCTGCTCTGGACGTTCATAATACAAAGAAAAATAAAACGTCAGCCTGTGATCTCTCTCTGAGGTGTTTAATTAAAAACATGAAAGAAAAACTTAGCAGGTGAATGGATGAACCGTGTTTTGTCATTGTCTGTTACAGGTTAGCTTCAACTAAACGGGTCAAATTAGTGGTTGACAGATGGTCCAATTAAACTCGTTCTAAAGCAACACCAGCAGTACAAGTGAAACTCTTTTCATATTTTCATAGAAAAGCCTCCAGTGTTGTTATCTGCTGTTCTGTCGATGAACAAGCACCCTCCGGTTTTAACTGATGCTACAGCAGCATCTGCACTTTCTCAACTTTAGTCAGCTGTTGTCATCACACGGGGGAACAAAAATGTCCACATTACTGTTAAATAATAAGTCTGACAGAACTGAAACATGATGTGTATCTGGAATCCAATTATGGGTATTTATTTGATCTTTTTTCTTCCAGGAGTTGCCACTGAGAAGAACCATTCTCTTAAATGAGAGAACAGGTCAAGTATATTAGAGCAGCATATTAAAATGCAGCATTTAATGTGTATAAATACAATCTCCCCATAGCTCTTAATAAGCAGGTTATTTGTGTTGTGTTTAAGCATCAGGAGAGTGTGTTTCAGCCACATAGTCCAACTATTTTTCATTGTTCTTCTCCCTGTGTACTGTGGATATGGGAATATGTCACAAAGTTAACCTTACCTGCAACACAGCAAATTTACTACACTGTAGCTGTAGCTGTATGGTAGTCAGTGTTGAGCTTTGCTCCAAAGATTTTTTTATTCCAACATATGTCATATTGCGGTCTTGTCATTGTCAACTCTTGAAACTCTGCCCTTTATTTGAACCATAAGAATTCTTTGCTCATTATCTTGAAGAGGCTTGCTGTGTAACAGCTGTTGGCTCAGGAGCATCAGGAGGGAGCTAATTAACACTTAATTAAAGCTTAAACTTAAGGTGATATTCTCCACAGCATAAAATGAAACCCAATCTGCAAAATAAGTCTTCTCTGGTGTACAACTCTGCCACCTCACAAGCTGTAGCCCCTCAGCAGACCGTAATAATGATGTCTGCGGTGTTGATTTAATCATGTTGTGGTAAAAGTCTGATTCAGGGTGCAGTATAGCAAGGCAATTTTATTTATAGAGCACAATTTGTACACAGGGCAATTCAAAGTGCTTTACAGCTACATAAAATCACAAGAAGGCAATAAAGTCATTCCAAAAAAACCATAAAAAATTATCATTAATTAATTAATTTAAAAGCTGTCATATGCACAGCTAAACAGAACTGTTTTCAACTGGATCTCTCACTGAGTTAGGAGGTCATACCTGCTTTCCTTCAGTTTAAATGTATATTTAGGTTTATATTGTCCAGATAAATGGAAGAAGCTTACATGTACAGTAAGACGCACATTTTCAAGTAAAATCAACTAGCTCGTTTGACACAGTTGCCAACGACATTACGGTCTCTGGAATCTTCTCTCTGCATTTCTTACTCTTATTTCCCACACATTCCCCTCTCTGTCACTCCTTAGACAACAGTGTAAATGAGCAAAATTTCAGTGTCGTCTGGTGGAATTCATTACTCTGAAAGAATCCTGATTATTTTTTTCAAACTATCTTGCTCTGGGATTTCATCGTTGTCCTCCCGAAGCATATTCCTATATTAACAGAAGGCGACGATTTTCAACACACTGCAAATATAAATCAATTTAAGCTCAGACAGGCATAATATGTGAACAAGCCTCCAAGGCAGCATGAAATTTCAAATCTAATTTTTCATGCATTTTCAAACTGGATCCCAAGACACTGCAGCTGTGCATAATTAACCCAAACAATCCTAATTAATTACCTGTCGCAGAGTTGAGAAGGGATGAAGCTCATGTGAAACTTTAAAGATGCTCTATGTGATCATATTCTATCAAAATTGTGTACTTGTTATGTAAATGTGCCTGGATTAGATCTTTGCAGAGATGGCATGGGATGCAAAAACTAAATTTAGTAAGCATGTTCAATTCTTTTGTTTGTTCACGACTGCAGTTGGTGCACATTTACAGTTTTAGATCTTCAGTCTGCAAGCTGATTCTCAGCTGGATGGAACAGTTGGAGGTATGAACCTGGTGCTTTTTGTTGTTTCCTTCCACTGAAACTACTGAGCTGAACTGGATCATGAGCGCAGGAAGAACTCATTAAATAGTGGTGACGATCTGGATTGTTTTCTTTAAAGCAGCGAGATGATGCATCGGCCAGTGTGACCAACTTACACACTTATCAGCTTGCAGGCTGCTGAAGTGTATCGAGGTGAAATATTGTCGCAGATAAGGTGATTTATGTGAAAATCGTGTTGATTCTGCACCCTTAACTTGCTGCACAAAGTAAGAATTTAGCAGATGTTATTAGAAAGGACTGTGCAACAGCATGGGCTTTGACAGCGTCCCACAGCCTAAGAGTGTGCTGCGGTGCGCTGCACTTCACCACCATGTAGACCCAAAGTAGATGAGACATGGTGGAGAGAGACGGGCGTGCACAAAAACTAGCATGCACAAAAAAAAATGCAATTTGTACAAGATGAACTATATTTGAAGCTCCAAGCATTTTTTGAAAAGTGGCATCATGACACTGGAAGAAAAAATAAATAAAGTAGGGGGGGGACTCTAATTTTCAGTGTTACCTTAAAATCCTTTTACAGAAGGACTCTGCTGTGCCTGACATTTGCAAATATTTTTTACTGCTGCGAAAAACAAAGAATCTGAACAGACAAACCAAATCTTTACGGTAACGTTCAAAGCTTTCAGCCCCCCTTTAAAAGCACCTTAAGACAGTTTGGAGTTCACCATAAGGAAGTCCACAGAAGCAGAGGTGAAAGTAAAAAAAAATCAAAAGACCAGCAACAGATAAAGCAGAAAGGATGTAGACAGTCACTCAAGTGTGTTGGGTAGAATCATTTAATCATTTAATTTAGTAACATTAAATTTATCATTTTGTTTTATTTTTATTCAAGCAAAAAATGATCAAAACTGTGGCCACCAGTATATTATGCAGTGATGTTTAACATGCACACACACATCCTGGAATGGCATACTGTGGCGACCAATTAGACATAATCTTTCCTCTTAATTATATTCTAATGACATCATCTTTCTGATGGCACTTGGATCACCTTGGAGCGCTTTATGTTTGACCTTTTCGTCCCCCCTATCTTCTGCACGCCACCCCAGTGCAAATAGAAGGGCCATGAGGTTAATGGAAACCTGATGGCTTTTTTCCCACACGGTGTAGAGCAGATGTCCTCATGGAAGCATCATTGCAGATGAGATGAGAGGCTTTGTGCTGGCATGCGTGTTTGTAACTCTGCTGCAGAGCCAGAGCTGAACTGGTGAAAGCGAAACACATAGAGACCAGAGGACTTATGTTATTATTCTCCACTGACGAGCTGGCAGGTATCACCATAATGCATTTTTCTGTTTAAGGCAGACAAACCGTGTGAAAGATCATAGGTAGAATAGTGAGAACTGCTGGGTGCAGCTATCTTTGTGTCCACAACAGGACTGAAGGTGCATCTGGGCCGTCTCCTTATAAAACCTGCACTCCTCTCTGGAGGTTTTCTCCTGGCTCTGTTGGCCTGTCAGATTGAATGAGCATGCTCTTAATGTGATCCAGCAGGGCTGCAGACACTCGGGGCCCTCTGAGGGTTATGGGATAGGTTGAAGTTCTGGTGGTATATTCCAAGTAGGGATGCGAAAACACTCTATTGATGGAGAGGGAAAAAAAACCAAAAAATTCTTAGGTTGGAGGTGGATGTGATTATTTTATTTTTTTTTAAAGGGGAGATTTGTGGTGACATTGACGTTAACAGAAACTGTCGGACATTGACAAGGATCTGAGATGTAATCCACTGACACTCCTTTTCATCACGTGTTGATACACAGCCAGTGTCTCTCTAAGAGGTTGTTTTGTGCTGTAATCTCCCTTCTTGCAGTGATAAATGAATGACAGCAAAAGCTCCTAGTTCTGTCTTGTTTAACTGAACTAGATTGCATATTGAACCCTAAACCTAATCACTGTATTAGTCTCTCACGGTTTGAGTAGAAAACAGGCCTTACAGAGGCATTGGTGCATAGATCAATCAGAAGGCAGCACAGATTCACAGAAAAACCAGAACCAGTTAAAATACACATTATCTCAATCATCAGACAAATTACAGAGACAAACGATAAACAAATAGGATTATTCAGATTAATCTCTCAGGGATTTATCCAACTCAGTGATCTAAGTGTAAAAGAAAGCAGAGGCGATAAATGAATCCTAATGCTGAGAGAATGCAGATGTGCTGCTTGCAGTTTTTCAGAGATGATAAAAAATAAATGACATGATGGTTTTAGCTTAGAAAGCAAAATTCTGTGGTTTTAGTGGTCTCATATCCATAAACCTTGTAGTTCACGCCCTTTTAAGGGCAGTGGGGGGCTCATATTACATGTTTGTAAAGGTAGTTGTTAAGTTTGACTGTTTATGAGTCCCAGTGTTGTAATTGCTGTCTGTATTTATGTATTATTATTAACAATGATTTGATCAACCATCTATCTTTTTCTTTTCTTCAAATCAAAAGTAAAATGCGTTCATTCTTGGAGTTTATTTTTGGAGGAAAAGGCTGTAAATCATTCTCTTGTTTCTGCTTTTTTCATCCAAACTTAATTCTTTCTGGAATATTAGAAAGAAAAAGCACACAGAAAGGATAAAACTGTTATTTTTGCATGACAAATGAACACTACAGCTGCTAAAAGAAACACTTTAAAGGTATATGTTGGATGTTTGAACTATTGTTCACTGTTTAGGTGCCACTTTCTGTGAGATTGTATTCAAAAGTAAAGCAATAATTAGTTTTTCAGAGGCATGAAAGTATCCCCATTGTGTCACTTTGAAGTACATAAATCATAAATCTGCTCACTTCAACAATTTTTTTTTTTTGCAGATCAGTTTCATACTTCATCATCATTAGAAACTTATTGTAACCATGTAGAACACAGATATTTAGCACACCAAACATCTGTAAAATATTTTCTATGTTTACAGAAAGAATTAAGATATTCAGACAGACAGTTGCACACAATAAAAAGTCCCTGCAGATGTTTTTTACTATCACTGACCAACGGTAATCTGATGCATCATACTACGGATTCAATACTGAGGAAACCTACTTATTACACCATGCTAACTTCTTAGTTTAAGCATAAAGATGAGTTAATTTCTCGATGTGTGTGAGGTGGAGATCCAAAACTGTGTCTGCGATCACTGAGCACTAACTTCGTAGTGTGGCTGCACGATTGATTACACTTACATCTCCAGATAAGGAAAATGCCTGGTACAGCGGAGGGGGAGGAGTTTGTTCATCACCTGCTGCTTGGAAATCCTTCTGATTTAGGGATTAAGTGACGTTAACCACGAACAAATCATGAGAAGACGAGACTTGTAGCAGGACAGTAGCACAATATAGATGTGAAAGCAGTGTTTACATAAAAGTGTATTTAAAACTTTTTTTTCACTAAAATCTGTTCAAAATCATAGATCATGATCTCAATATTGATCAAAATAATTGGGACACAAACTACTTGGGGCTGTTTTTGTTTTTCTGTGGGGAAGAAAACTGGAATCTCATTGGTACATCACATAATCACGTAATGGTACTGACCCAGTGTGCGACAGCAGTGAGCAGTGGCATCACCCATGTAGTTTCCAGTGCACTCTTTCCCTGTGATGAAGAGCCCACTGCAGCATAAAGCCCTATACATCCAACTCCTAAAATAGTCACTGATGGAACATTTTGCTCAGTCTCGACTCCTCTGTTCTTTCCACCAGAGAGCTGAGCAGAGCAGGGACGAGGCCAGATGACAGACATTTATTTCAGAGCTTGTCAATTAAATATGACATCACGTCATCTAACATCTAACTATTGTTCTGCTACAGCAACGTGCTGTATTTGATTATTCATGTCAGATGAGCATTTAATCTGTTTAATCCGTGAACATATTTATTTTTACTTCAGTTTACAGTCTGCGTTTAACGCACCACTCCCCAAGTCGAGGGTGCAGACAGAACTTCCACAAAGGATAAACTGGAGTGTCCTTGCTTATAGCTCCTCCAGCAAGTCTCCTATTTCCTTGATTCTCTTACCCCTGGGCTCCTTTTAGGAATCGAGACATTCCTTAAAATATTCAGCAGTGAAAGGTTTCCGGGTCACAAGCAGGAGGATGGATATGAAGATGCTGCAATTACCCAAATGAGAGGAGACCGTGTAAAGCTGTTATAATGAATGTTTCCACACCACGAAGAGCGCGAGGACGACAGAGAGACGGCAGTATATAATCAACAATGTTGGTGCCGCACATACATCATATTTCACAAAAGAAACGTCAACTTTTGAATGAGGACTTGCTGCAGCATGGTGTTTGATATGTGGGGTCAAAGGGACATATAGGAGCCGGGCTACCACCCCAGCGTACAATCGCTCCTCCAAAAAAAGTCGAGATTCTCGAAGCAGTGAAATTTAACACATTTGACCCGTTTCCTGTCTTTAATTGTGAATAAATGTGCAAATCACTGCATTCTGTATCAAGTTGGGAGCAAGTTCTGTCACAATCTCTGTTTCTGTGTTGGAAAGATGAGATTTTTTCCAACAGTTTTGCTTTAGTTTCTTTGTGGTTTCTCCCAGACTGCAGAAACTGCAAGCTGGAAGCTCATTTATATATTGTTTTCACCTTCAGTTTTTTCTTTTCAGATGAATTTATCAAGCTCCAAAACTATAGTTTGGCACAATGATTCTTGAGTTTATTTCTTCTTTCAAGTTTATGAAATAAATAAGTAACGGCAGCATTAGCATTTGAACAAAGGATGATTTTTTTCTCGTGGGGTTTGCATTTGCTTTTTCTCCACCTCAAAGATCAAAAAGATGTGACATTTCTCCAGGGATTCCCACACTGCTGCAAACACCACTTTGTGTTTGGTAGCGTGTCTCACTCACTCACTGTAGCAGTAAGAACACTTATTTGGTTCAAAAGTCAGATTTCATACTGAGCAGAAGAAAAAGTGGGACGAACAGCTCTTTATACAGTGAAGTATACTGCCCTACAAAGCAAAAAGGCAGTAACTATGCAGAGTGCAGAACTGAGAAAAAGGACTTTAAAGTTAGTTCACTAGGGCTTTTTGCAGTTACTGTACAAACGACTATCATTTTTCTCCAAAACAACACACATTTGAGATAAGATCTTTTGTCACATAACAAAGGATGCCTTGAATGTCATGAAAATGATAATAACTCATTTTCGTCCAAAAATGCAGTTACTGCCTTTTTGCTTTGTAGGGCAGCATAGCTCTCTTTAAAGTATGACCCTTTTGATGGAATGTGAGCAAGACTGTAGAGTTTGTGGAAAAATCGTGATTGTTTGGCATTATTGGAGAAAAGAAATGCCCCACACATGGATTAGATCCTGTTAAATGGGTAGAAAGTTTCAAATTCCCATGGTGTCTTTAACTCTTTCGGTGCCATTGACGTCTATAGACGTCAATTGCGTTTTTTAACGGAGCGGGCTGGGGGACAATCTAGCGGAGTTTGTCACTAAATCTTAGGCTTGTAAACACTAAACAGAGAATATACTGGCAAAATTACCCGCAAGGTGGCAGCAGTGCCACTATGCACAAAAAAAAGCTTGTTTTCTCCGTTTTTTTTGGTCAAACAGCTGTTTTTGGTGAAACCAACCTATGTTCTACTGTCTATTACTAAAGGACTGAAAATGGTAGAAACAAACTTTTTTTTCCTGATGAAAGAAGAGAGTCTACTCTTTCGTTTGGTAATTTCGGTGTGTACATAGTCATAAGACACACTTTTCTGTGGGTCTTGGAAAATCAGTCAATATACTGTAAAACACTTGGCAGTATGGGTCTCTCTGCACTGAAAATGGCTGGCAGCCAATGAGTTAATGTATCTGTCTTTTTAGAGCTTCATGGTTCTTAGGAAATATTACTTATTAAACTCGCATCTCTTTATATTCAGGAGACGGTGTATGCGTGTTACAAGTCTGCTTTAGATGAGCAAACTACATCACATTGTGCACAAGTATGTTTTCTACAGTTGAGAAGTTTTAAACTGTCTCTGTCTTTTTTATAAAATCTGTGCTTCTACCAGTTCTGTGCACTGTAGGAAAAGGCCATTAAATCATTGGCTTAATGTAATGTAAAATATTTGAATAGCCTCTGTTGTTGTTCTTCAGCAAAAGTGCCCCCTGAGCTTGAAAAGAAGATTCAAAGGTTGCTCACTGACTGGCTACTTTCTTCCCTCCCATGTAGTGCTCCTATCGCTGTTGTCGTGTTCGGTTGTCTGAGAGTTTGTATTTCCCACAAACTCCAAGTCGAGCTCAGAATTTATTAAAAGGTGCAAGTTCCACAGCGCTGTGGACCCTCTCTCTGCCAGGCAGTCTGATCAGAAAAAGGGTCCCACTCTTTAGCAAGCTAAACTTTTACATTGCCATACTAACATGATGTGAATATTATTGGTGCAAAAGCCGTGGTTTAGACTTGGCTTTCCCTGATTGGTCCTTGGTCCGATATCGGCTTCGTTCCCCATCTCTGTACCATTCGGATGTCTTCTCCCTGTGTCTGGTACTTTTCCACGATAGGCTTCATCCCACCTGTTTCAGGCTACATCCCACCTGTTTCAGGCTACATCCCACCTGTTTCAGGCTACATCCCACCTGTTTCAGGCTACATCCCACCTGTTTCAGGCTACATCCCACCTGTTTCAGGCTACATCCCACCTGTTTCAGGCTTCATCCCACCTGTTTCAGGCTACATCCCACCTGTTTCAGGCTTCATCCCACCTGTTTCAGGCTTCATCCCACCTGTTTCAGGCTTCATCTGCACCTGTTTCAGGCTACATCCCCAGCTGTTTCAGGCTACATCCCCACCTGTTTCAGGCTACATCCCACCTGTTTCAGGCTTCATCTGCACCTGTTTCAGGCTACATCCCCAGCTGTTTCAGGCTACATCCCCACCTGTTTCAGGCTACATCCCACCTGTTTCAGGCTACATCCCACCTGTTTCAGGCTACATCCCACCTGTTTCAGGCTTCATCCCACCTGTTTCAGGCTACATCCGCACCTGTTTCAGGCTACATCCCACCTGTTTCAGGCTACATCCGCACCTGTTTCAGGCTACATCCCCACCCGTTTCAGGCTACATCCCCACCCGTTTCAGGCTACATCCCCACCCGTTTCAGGCTTCATCCCCACCCATTTCAGGCTTCATCCCCACCCGTTTCAGGCTTCATCCCCACCCGTTTCAGGCTTCATCCCCACCCGTTTCAGGCTTCATCCCCACCTGTAGCAGTTTCTCTCAACACTCATCTCAACTCTTTCCTGTTTTAACCCTTCACACTGTGGGGTTGATGCTTGTTCCCTTCAAATAGGAGTGTATCAGCTTTGACTTTGTACAATAAAAGGTAATATTAAACCCTCAACACTGCAGCAAATGTTATGACAGAAGTTTTACTATTTGAACCTTTAAGCTGGAACAGCTCATTACTTGGGTAATTTGGGTTATGAATCATTTTAAATTTCAGGATTGTTGATGCAACTGTCAGGTGCGGGCACAAAGTGCATGGCACGAGTCTTGATGCTCACTAGAAAGGAATGTTAATCAAGGAAGTTAATGAACAATAACAGCTTTTTGGCAGTGTGAAAGACTATACAAACAAACATTCACAGAGAGGAACATACAGGTATACCTTATTGCATGATCCAAATATCCATCAACAGTTTTTGTAAAAAAAAAAAAAAAATTTAAATCATTAATTTTTAATGAATAAACAAATAAATTGATTAATTAATGAATAAATAAGTGCATCCATAAGCACGTAATGCTTCACAGCTAAAATGAATGGCTGAATATTTTACTTTATATAACATGACAGACCACAAAAGTCTCTGTGCATTTATCTTCAAAGCTGACTGCAAAGCAAATAAAATATTTATAGTTTTCACATCTTACAGTGTTATGGTAACTGTTTCAAAGTCTAGAGTTCACCTGACACTGGGAACAGCCCGTGTAAGGAATTTAGGTTGCAGCTTGTTGTCAAACGTACTACAGTTGGAAAGAGGCCTCATTTATGATTAAACCTTTTTTATATACGAGTTCTAACTCTGGGAAATCTGCGGGGGAAGGTGCATCACATTAATTTTTCAACTCTGTGTTATCTAGACGCTTTGCACAAACAAATATATCTGAGAAAACTGCAAATTTGGTGGCCTCTTAACCTGTGGTGAAGTGCGTGTTGGCATGTGCGGCTGTGCCCTGACCCATCGTTTTGAAGATGTTTGTCAGTTGAGATGAATGGAAACTGTAAAAATTTGAATGATAACCACTTATTGGTTAATTATTGGTTAAGTAAATCTAAAAACTGGTACTATAAACTTTGTATGTATAGACCTCTCCTTTTCTAAGATGTTGCCTACAATGGAGTATTAGGGCCACATTTAAAAAAATAAAAAAATAATAAAATTCGAGAATAAATTACGAGAATAAAGTCATTATTAAATATGGCGAGAATAAAGTCATTATTAAATATGGCTAGAAATTACGAGAATAAAGTCATTATTAAATATGGCGAATGGCCTGCTGATTTCCAGCCATTTCCCCCTCCACAAAAGCAGCGATTTCCTCCAAGTCTCCTCCTCTAAAACAACAGGTTAGAATATTTACGACTTTAATCTCGTAATTTACTCACAAATTATTTACGACTTTAACCTCATAATTTATTCTAAAATTATTTACGACTTTAATCTTCTAATTTATTCTTGAATTATTTACGACTTTAATCTCATAATTTGTTCTCGAGTTAATTTTTTTTAAATGAGGCCCTAATACTCCGTCGTAGTTGCCAGCTTTACAAGTCAAATGTGTATAATTCTTTGCAACCGGGACAAAGAAATGAAGTAAAAGTTTGCCTGTGGTTTCTGCTTTTAAAGCTAGGCTCTCTTGTCCAATTATAGTTTACAGTGTTCCATGTATCATATGAAGTTGTGGATGTTACTGTGATATGAGTCAAATGATGTGTTCAGCATGAAGTCTTCACATAAGTCGTAGGACTGTAAAACGTACCGTCCTCACCAGAGGATTTATTTTTCCCTTGTTAGTAAAGCACACATTTAGAAAGCACAGCAAGCTATAAGTGCTGAGAGAGCATGCTGTTGTGGTGCTGCTCTGCCTGACTCTGCATATTCTCTCGTGTAACCACGATGGTCTAAAATCAGAGGGCTCAGTTTACTAATCTGGATCAGTTATTTTACAACGCAGTGCTTGCACAACTGTTTCATTAACCTTTTTCTGAGACAATGGTTACAACATGTGGCGTGTGAAACGAAGGCAAACGTAAGCAACATTTTTGCAGATGTCATGCAAATGGTAATTGAAGTGAAAGCATGCTTTTTCTATGTGATTTCCTTTCAGGTTTGTTTTTCTTAAGAAAAATTTAAAGCTGAGGTTATGCTCTGTGAACGAACTGGAATAGTTCTAAAGCAAAATCAACTCAATCAATCTCTCCGGGTCTCTTTTTTTTAGTTTGCACTGCACAAATGACTGCGGGGCATGTTTAAAAATGTTGTATGATTTGAGTTTTAAGTAGAAGATATAAAATAGATCCAT
Organism: Odontesthes bonariensis; assembly: GCF_027942865.1. Taxonomy (NCBI): domain Eukaryota; kingdom Metazoa; phylum Chordata; class Actinopteri; order Atheriniformes; family Atherinopsidae; genus Odontesthes; species Odontesthes bonariensis. The sequence goes on along the minus strand of NC_134526.1, from coordinate 7,379,036 downwards.
GTTTCTTTCTGGCAAATAATTTTTTCTGTTCATACTTTGACTTTTTAATGCTGTGTGTACACCAAGGGCGACCTACGCTACCTGGTAGCGGAGGTAGCTGGAGAAAATTCGCTTGAGAATTTGCTTTGGTAGCTTTGTACGCTCGTGACGTCACATTTAGAATAATCAATTCTTAAAGGCCCTGCGGCTGTGCAGCATCCCCGCGAAAAAGAACAAAGGAGGAAAGAGAGGGCAGGGACACAAATAAACGTGTTGTTATTTACAATTTGTTATACAAGATACACATCACGTTACAAATTATGTAAAACTACATTAGGTACACCTGAGAAGAGCAGGAATAGCAGAGGCAGCTGTGAAAAATAAATCCGAAATAAAACTTAATTACAGTGAGAAAGGTATGCGTGGGGTTACTACACTATTGTATTGAAGCACTCAACACGGCAATTGCAACAGTCTCAGGATTAAACGACTATTGTTTGGATAGGAAACAAAGTTTACACGTCTGTTTCCGCGAACCCCGCGGATTTGTCGGACCCCTCTGTGGATTGTCATTGGTTTTCGCTGAACCGCGTCATAGCTCATTACCATAATGTTAGCTTGAGTTTAATCGCTGGAATCCGCTCTGGTCGCCCAGTTCGCTCACCCTCCATAGAGAAAAAATGATATCCGGCGCTCAGGTAGCGTAGGTCGCTCTTGGTGTACACGCAGCATAAGACATACGTAGAGCACAAAATGGCAAACATTTTCTGGTTTGAGCTCCTCAAATGTGCACATTTCCTGCTCTTATGTGTTAGCTTGAATTTGACATTTTTGTGTGTTGCATCATTCACCTGCCAGAATTTTCAATACATCATTTTGGATTATTTGAATATATTAAACATTTTAAAGGTAAAAAAATGTCAACCAAATCACAACAAATGTCATGTCAAGGTATTTAAAAGATGCAGGCCAATTCAAGCCAGTTATTATCTAATTAACTCTAATCCAAAGTCCTGTCAAATCAAATGAATAATAATTATAAAATCCAAATGATTGGAATTCATACAATGCCAATAAAAAAACAACAAACAAAACAGATATTTCAGACAGATAGTCCATTTATTTTAACTTACTGATTTAAATATCAGAATTATGGTTATTCCTGTGAGTTTTTCTGCAAATGTTTTTACTCCAAAATGTAAAATGCAAATAAGATAAAAATTCCAAAATATACCAAAAGTCCCTTCCCTAAAATACTGAACCATTTTAAAAGTTTGGCATGTTCATCTTAAGAGTAATTTTTCTGATTATAAATGTTGCCGCTTCTATTGATCAGCGCAATAAAGCGCCTGATTTCACCTCTGCTACCACCTCTGCTACCACCTCGGATTCATTATTTGGATTATTTGCCGTGCTTTTTACTGTCTCGCCACAGTTAGGATGATTTCTCTGCTGCAGCACCGCCTGGGCTTTGGTGTAACCATATATTCCTTATTGTCAGGTACTGATGCATGATGAGACTGTGGGGAGTGATTGGGTCTTTCACTGTTTCCTGCCAAGCTGTCAACAGATTGCAGGCAGAGTTCAGCGTGTCGTCCTCCGTCTGGGAGAAACATTGTCTGTGGGAGGAGAAAATAAAGCCCTGACAGATTCTGCTATCCTGTGGAGACAGCATCTCAGGCAGCTTCCAGCCTTCTTGTCATAATTACAAACTGACTGAACAGTGATGCGAAAGCTGGACTGGACTTGAATGGAGGAGATGGGTCTGTTGTGATGTTCCACTATAGTTTGTTCACACACACTGGTTTTAATCCGTTGTCTGATGAGTTTTTACATACATTCTTTGCTATTCATCGGTCATCTCAATTGTTTGTCTGGAATGTCTGGACTATAGATATGTGAATTTATCTCATTGTTTTCGATAGTGGCGTAACACAGATTGCCCCCCTCCCATGTGATAAAAGCAGAAACCTGCTGCTGCTGGAGATGGGGCTCATTGTTTGGACTCCATTTTGGTGCCAAAAAGTTAATGTTTGCCGAATAGATGTGAACTGTTTTGCTTTACTCTTAAAAGGTAAAAACGTATACATGCAGACAAAGTTGTTGTTGAATTGTGAAGCTCCAAACTGGGGCTTCTGTTTGAGTAATTAACTGCGAACTACTGTTCCCTCATTTTTACTTAATCTATGGCCTTCTGTGTAGAAGATGAGGGCATGCCAAGCAACATTTTGTCTTTGGTTTAGTTCAGTGAGTCATATAATTCATGGTGCAAATTAGACCCAGCGGGCATTGTGTGTAACCAGCATGGTGGCAGCTCAGCAGTGTATGTGAGAATCAGGGTGATGGGGAGGTGCAGTAACTAGAGCTAAAGACACATAATAGAATGAAAATAAGAGTTAAGAGCCTGTGTCATCACCACAAAGAAACTTGTATGTTTTTTTAACCAAGGTAATTGAGTAATACAATAATCTGATTGGACCTTTTTACAGCAGATTTATTTGCATTATCTCTGTGTGAAGAAAATGCAGGACAGATCTAGCTGGAAACAGTAAAATGAACTATTTTGAATCATATCAAATTCATGTTGGTCATGCCTTGCAAAAATCATCCAAACTTACAACAAAAAGATGGTAATGACTGGTTCTACTGCTGCCAGCAAGGTATCAAACTGGGCCAGTGATGCACTATATTGCCAAAAGTATTCACTCACCCATCCAAATAATTAAATTCAGGTGTTCCAATCACTTCCATGGCCACAGGTAAATAAATTCAAGCACCTAGGCATGCAGACTGCTTCTACAAACATTATGGGTTGCTCTCAGGAGCTCAGTGAATTCCAGCGCAGTACCGTGATAGGATGCCACCTGTGTAACAGGTCCAGTCGTGAAATGTCCTCGCTACTAAATATTCCACAGCCAACCGTCAGTGGTTTTATAATAAAGTGGAAGGGAATGGGAAAGACAGCAACTCAGCCAAGAAGTGGTCGGCCACGTAAAATAACAGATGCTGAGGCGCAGAGGTCGCCAACTTTCTGTAGAGTCAATTGCTAGTGAAGACCTCCAAACTTCATGTGGCCTTCAGATTAGCTCAGGAACAGCTAATGGGTTTCCATGGCCGAGCAGCTGCATCCGAGCCACACATCACCAAGTGCAATGCAAAGCGTCAGATGCAGCGGTGTAAAGCACGCCGACACTGGACTCTAGAGCAGTGGAGACGCCTTCTCTGGAGGGACCAATCACGCTTCTCCATCTGGAAATCTGATGGATGAGTCTGGGCTTGGCGGTTGCCAGGGGAACAGTACTTGTCTGACTGCGTTGTGCCAAGTGTAAAGTTTGGTGGAGGGGGGATTATGGTGTGGGGTTGTTCTTCAGGAGCTGGGCTTGGCCCCTTAGTTCCAGTGAAAGGAACTCTGAAGGCTTCAGCAGACCAAGAGATTTTGGATCATTTCATGCTCCCAAATCTGTGGAAACAGTTTGGTTCCAACATGACTGTGCACCAGAGCACAAAGCAAGGTCCATAAAGACATGGATGAGCGAGTTTGGTGTGAAAGAACTTGACTGCCCTGTACAGAGTCCTGACCTCAACCCGATAGAACACCTTTGGGACGAATTAGAGCGGAGACTGTAAGCCAGGCCTTCTCGTCCAACATCAGTGTCTGACTTCACAAATGCGCTTCTGGAAGAATGGTCAAAAATTCCCATAGACACTCCTAAACTTTGTGGAAAGCTTTCCCAGAAGAGTTGGATCTGTTATAGCTGCAAAGGGTGGGCCGACGTCATATTAAACCCTATGGATTAAGAACGGGACGTCAGATGGGCCAATACGTTTGGCAGTATAGTGTATCTTGATTTACACCTGGAAATGATTAAGGAAACACCAGATTGGATGGGTTTTTAGAGTGGTATTTACATTATATTATACGATACTATATTATACTTTTAAAGGCTCCCTCCCTTCTTTACACTGGCTGCCTGTTCATCAAAGGATAGACTTTAAAGTTCTGATGCTGGTCTATAAAGCTCTGAATGCTCCAGGACCAGAATACATCAGTGACCTCCTGACCCAGTATGAACCTTCCAGACCCCTCAGCTCATCTGGATCCGGTCTTTTATCAGTTCCCAGACTCAGAACCAGACATGGAGTAGCTGCATTCAGCTTCTATGCTCCACATGTCTGGAACAAACTCCCAGAAAGCCTCAGATCAGCTGGAACACTCCATGTGTTTAAGTCCAAGTTGAAGACGCACCTATTTTCAGCTGAATTTGAATAAAGCTCCAAATCTGAAGCTTGAGTTTCAAAACTTGATCTGATTTTATCTATTGTTCTTATTTCTTTCTTTTTTGTTTAAAATTTAAATCATATTTTTTTTTAATTTCTCCTGTTTTAATGTATCTGTAAAGCACTTTGAATTGCCTTGTAGTTGAATTGTGCTATACAAATAAACTTGCCTGGCCTTCTTCAATTTTAATAAAAAGACAGATTGAAAATTAATGTTATGTATACAAAAAGGTATTGAGACCGCTGAATAGGTCTATAAACTTCAATCAGCCTTGAATGTCTGTGCTTCACTACATTTCTGTGAAACTGGACAGGTGGGGATGACTGTGATGAACAGAAGATTCACAGCCGCCACCAAACACAAAGGGCTGCAAAGTCAAAGACTTTTTAATCTTTAATCTGGTAGATGTTTGATTGTTTGTTAGACTTGTATTAAAGGAAGACAGCACATCTATTTTCCTTACACCTAAGACTCGAGAAGTGAATTGGCTTGCCACCATATGTACTGCCAGAACTATGAAGACCAGACTGCTATTCCTAATGTTCATTGGTGCCTTTTTTTTATGTTATTTTTGTCTTTATTATTGCTGCTTCTTACATTAGCTGCAGCTTTTTAATAAATGTTTTTGTCAGACTCGACAAAAGACATGACAACAGGACCTGCACATGTTTGTGTGGTTTTTAGTCTGTCGTTACCCTGAAGCTGTTTTTGAAGTATTGCTGAGAAAGGAAAAAAAACATTACATACCCTGATAAGAATACATGATGGTGTGGCAGCTGAGCTCCAGCCTGGTAATTCAGGCCTCGCTGCTCTTTGCTTTTGTGTCCTCATAGCGCAGTTTCTAAGCCTGCTGGTCAGAGACCAGAAGATGATTTAGAATCTCTTCGTCTTTGTGTCTCACACCGTACCGAGTAATTTCCAGACCGGGGAGCTCAGACGGTGTTAGCCAAGATGACCTCTACTGTCTTTCATCAGACGGTATCTCTCATTGTCAGCTGCCTTCAATTTTCATGCAGTGTTGAATGAAGTCACACCAGCTGGAGGAGGACTGAATTTCATTTAGAGGACGCATGTTGTGCGATTGTTCCACTGTAAGAAAGTAATGATGCCACCATTCGCCAAAGATTCTGTGATTCATGTCGTGTCAGCAGCTTAATGATGTCATCTCGGGTCACAAAAATGTTTGTTGAAATGATTGCCTTCGTGTCTGCTGGTCAAAACGAGATTTTGTGTAAAAGCTGCTCTGAGTTTATAATGAAGTAAAATGATGGAGGTGATGCTGTGACTGCTGTGGGCGTTTTTACTCTTTCAACATTCAGACTCAAGCCAAAAATATAAAGAGGCCAGAGAAGCCTGTGCTTAGGTGCTTTCTAACTGTTGCAAAACTTGGTTTAATGTTCATTTTGACGATATTTTACTGATTTTAAATGAAGCGGGCTGTTGCAATCTGAATGAAACGTCTTCTGGTATTCATGCCCTTTCAGGACTTTTTCTTCATTTTTCAAAAACATGGACATGAAAACAACTTGCAGGAATCCATTGTCTCGGCTCTTTGTGATACAGTCACAAAAAGAACGATTGCCAGTTTTAAAAGGCGAACAAGTCTGCGTGTGAAGCTGGAGGGGCTTTGTGTTGTTTTGACTTGCCGTTAACTTTCTCTTTCACTGGTGGTTTCAGTTGCATTTAGGCACTTAAACGACCTGGTTTGGTTAAGGAACTGAAAGCTAAGTGGGTAAGGATAGGCAAAAACATTGCTTTCCATAGAATAGAGACTCTGTATGTATGCATGTAAGGTGGGTTAACCTGGAAACATAAACCCTCAGTGCTGAATGTGACCTTTTGAGGAGAAAAGACTGAAAACATGCAAGATGTCGGTTGCACAACATGGGCGTGTGGAGTCGGCACCCCATGGGACCTTTGATTTCTCAGTTTGATTTCTTTCCCGTCTGCCTGTGCAATTGCAGTGTGTTTTTGAGTTTCACGCCTCATTCATTTTTAAAAGGATATTCTGGATGTTTTTTTCTCTCTTATGAGTAATCAGTGTCATACTTGCATTCGACAGCAGTCGAGAATCACAACAACAAGCTGAGCCAAAAGCTACTCAGAAGTGGGCCACTGGAAGAGTGAATTTTTCAGCATCTAAACCACCTGCTGTCTCCTACAGACACTGACTGCATATAACTGTATGTGTTTATAAAGTATATACAGCCCTGCTCTTAGTTCAAAGTCATGATGTCACCATTAGTATCATTACAAATGGTTCTGGGCAGACAGTGTGGTGGTGTTGTGGATACCACTGTTCCCAGTTTGAATCTCGGCCAAGGAGTTTGCATCCCTCCCCCCAGTACTCCCACTCCCTCCCACAGTCCCCAGATCTGCATGTTGGGCTGATTTCTGCCTCTGCATGGTTGTTGGTCTTTGTCTTAACCTTGTGATGAGCTGGGAATCTGTCCAAAGCATTTATTGTTGAGATGGATACAAGTTGGAGGACACAGATTTACTGCATTTGGATTGTTCACAGTAGTTTAACTCAAGAAAGGACTGGCCTGAATTTTGGCAAAGCAGTTGCAGTCTTCTCTCTGCGGGTTGAGACTCAAGCTTGTGCAGTTCATTTTTTCAGTTCTCGTAGGATGCACGAAGATATTTACATCATTTTGATTTAATTAGCAGCTTCATTAAGACCTCCGAGTTAAAGCCACGATAATCTGCTGCAAAGCTGCAACTGTCAGTCACAGGTGTTGGGTTGTCAGCTCCTTTGGGAGAGCTCGGGTGTAATTAAGAAAGAGGAGCACTGGCCAATGTATTGTGGGAGGTCTCTGGCTGTGTGCATATTTTGTCATTTTCAGTGTGTCCTCAGACTCTGTGACCTTTTGGAAAAGTCCCACCGTTCAGAGTGAAAGTGGTGCCATGCTGCTTCCAGGGAAAGGAAGAAAACTTTGATAGATTAATTCATTATTGTAGGAAGCGTTATTACAGTCGGTGTACTGTATTAATGTCGTGAACTTTCAGCAACGCTGCACATCACACAGTTTGACAAAACAACACCAGCTGCAGATATGATGCATTAATTCTGCTCTTGCTTCCCCTCCCCACCCGTCTTTTCTACATCTAACACAAGAATAGGTGTCTTACTAAGGAACATGTGTGAGAAATGGATAGAAGTGCTCTCAAAATCTATATTATTGTCTGTTCATTGAACAGTGGTTTGAACTCTTTTTCAACTCCACACTGAGACTGTCTTAACTCTTTCGGTGCCATTGACGTCTATAGACGTCAATTTAAAAAAAAACGTTGACTGCCAAAGACGTCTATAGACGTCAATTGCGTTTTTTAATGGAGCGGGCTGGGGGACAATCTAGCGGAGTTCGTCACTAAATCTTAGGCTTGTAAACACTAAACAGAGAATATACTGGCAAAATTACCCGCAAGGTGGCAGCAGTGCCACTATGCACAAAAAAAAAAAAAAAAGAGCTCGTTTTCTCAATTTTTTTGGGTCAAACAGCTGTTTTTGGTGAAACCAACCTATGTTCTACTGTCTATTACTAAAAGACTGAAAATGGTAGAAACAAACTTTTTTTCCTGATCAAAGAAGAGAGTCTACTCTTTCTTTTGGTAATTTCGGTGTGTACATAGTCATAAGACACACTTTTCTGTGGGTCTTGGAAAATCAGTCAAAATACTGAAAAACACTTGGCAGTATGGGTGGCTCTGAACTGAAAATGGCTGGCAGCCAATGAGTTAAAGTGTAGCACAGAGAAGAGGAGAACTTGGGAAAAGAGCTACAGAACTTCTAATTTTTATTGAGTTTGCACAGGGATCACCAGTAAGCAACACAAAAAATAAACAAAGAAACTAGATGAACAAGCCAAGGAGATGTTTGGGCTGGGCGATATGACAAAAAGTATTATCAGAATATTATGTCCTATAATCGATCGATCTGTTTAGAACTTTAGAACAGAGTTTATTAACTAAAGTTAAGTGACACCATGTAAACACTCAAACTCTGCAAACACACTTGGAAACAATTACAGTTTTCCCCACGTTGTAACTAAATAAAAACTATGAATGAAAATACTAAATCTGCAACTCCAATTCCAAATAAAAGTCTGCATCACAAGACTTGTGTACATTTAAATCATGAAATATGAAACCTGTACTTTTGTAATCTTTTTGCTTCATTTTGAATGCTTTTCATATGGGTGGCAGACACAAATGATGAGATGTTTTTCTGTTCGACGCACCGAATCACATCAGCTCATATTTTCATGCTTCCTGCGTAGTTGCTGGGGTGACACCTTTTCAGGTGATGAAACAAATAAGTCGTGTTTCTCGTTCTGGCGTTCACCGACCGACTACAAAGTTTGCACATTGTATTAATCTGTTCTTCATCATCTTCCAAATCCCTGACTTATTCGGACCTGTTTTGTCGACTGCTTTGACAGTCTGGGAAGATGACGTGAATTCAGTCTGTCTCAGCCCCGCTTTCGTGGCTCTGTTCTGCTGTACTCATTCGCTCCTGATCAGTTGTCCATTGGTAGGTCATTGTGTTTTCTTTTTGGGTTTTCTTGGCGGTTAGCAACCAGTTTCGAGATGCATTACCGCCAACCAGTGGATGGATTTTTCGTACAGCGGGCTCCGAAGAGAAGTCGACTGAAAGTTTCTCACGCGGATCACAGAGATCCACATAAACTCAGTCACAACCTAATTTGCTATTGTTTTTAACACGCAGCCCTACTGGAGACTTAAAAAAAAGTATTTTTTTGTGCTGTTTTCTGTGCTTCTGAAGCTCAAAAAATGGGCTCAGAACCAAGAACAGTGTTTCATTCTCAAAAGCAGAACATAATTATAGTATAAAAAATTATGATTATGTAGTGCTAAAGCAGTACAAATTGGTGGCACCTGCTGCTCCATCCTCATTATTTCAAGATTTTAGTATTCACTGTTGACTTGTTTATGGCAGTACGATAGGGAAGACAAGGAGGCTTTCTTCTTTTAAAGGAACAGTTTCTGCCAGAATTCAAAGGATGTGAGTTAGATGTGACGGCTGAGGGGATTGCTCTGGTTTGGGACTCAAAGGGAGAAGGAGTTTAACAAGAATCAGCCTTTGGGGTGCAGGTCTGTCAAATTGCATGGCAATCCAGTAGATTGGAAGGTAATTAGGGCTGCAGGATGTTTTCCAGGATTGAGGCTGTGATGTGTGGATGCACCGTTGTCACAGTCGTCGTAAGGCAAACTAACTTAAACTAACTTTATCATGTTGCAGTTTTTTGTTCTACATTTCCACACTTATTCTGCAAGAGACGTCTGTGTGCTGGAACAGAATTCACTCTGATTTTAGGGGTTGCTTTGTAGATGTATTTTTTAAACTTCAGCTACTGAACACCATTACTGGGTAGTGACCTGCGTACTCTGCATCTACACAGAGACATGAGCGGGTGAGAGAAGAACCACAGGAAAGTCAGGTTCGCCTGCAAAAATAAACACAGCAAAGTGGAGAAGTGAAAGTATAGGCAGCTGTTAGATCGAACTCAATAAAGCGACTCCTCACAGCCCTTCTGCCTCTACAAGCGCTAACATCCCCACCCCAGCACCACTTAAAAAGCAGCTTTGGACAAGAAAGGAACCTTACTCCAGAGGAAGGGAGGAATATTCTTTCGATTGGAGGCTTAGAGGCGATATTTTCCAGCGTTTTTTGTGCTGAAATCAATAGAACAGCATTAGTAAAGTCAGTTAAAAGTCGTTTACATTGGAAAAATATGGCCAACTCATTCTGTAATGATGATATTTCTAAATAAACTTGTGAAAATCTCTTTTTTTTCCAGTGTCCTGCAGCTTTTGAGAGATTTATTTCTGCACTTTGCATCAAAGCTATGTTAGCTGACAGAACCGTGATATCTGCGTTGCGTCAGTGGTGGAGGGCTCTGTAGCTCAGTTGTGCATCACGCTGGCTGGAGTCTTCGCGCACTAACTTTGGTACACAGGTGATTTTTAGACTTGAGAAATGTCTGCTCTGGTTTTGGATGGGGAAAAGATATTTTGGTTACATCACCAAGCTAAACCCATGCAGATGTGATGTAACCCGTCTTTATCTCTCTCTCAGACCTGGAGTGATGTTTGGATGCTTTGAAGCCTGATGCGGCGTGAGCTTCATCTTTTCAAGACACGGAAATTTAATAATGTGTTTTTTTATGTAGTTTTTTTTATACATTCAGGCTAAACTCATTACAATAGTCATTTACAATAGTTTTAATCTCTCAAAAGGTTTTTAAAGAGGCTGAGAAATGTAAGTTTTAAATGGATGGTTGGGAACCCCAGAAATCCTTTAAGTTTTCTGGGGTCAGGTTTTAGATTACTTTTTTTTTTTTTTTTTTTTTTAAATAAAGCCTTCAATCTCAACTTTTCTTTATTGTTAAGCTTCTTTGCATCCCTTTATCTTTCATGGTCTCTGCACCAGTAACAGTTGTGGCCGGAGGCTTTATGTCCGCCCGCTCTCGTGAACAACTATGTCAGGATTGCCTGGAGGAAATCTCTTTAAATTTTGATACCAGATTTACTCAGATTCAAGAATGACATGATTAGATTTTGGGCCTAGACTCGAGCGATTATCAGCTAATACGCATCAACATAAAATGTAATAGAACAAAGTAAAGTGATGTTTTGTTTAAAAAAAATCATCTTTATACCACTTAAACGTTGCTTTACTCGTATGTTTGAGGTCATTGTCCTGCTTAAAGGTGGTCTTCTGTCCCAGTATGAGTTGGAAGACTGAAGCAGGCTTTCCTTAAAATCATCCATCCATCCATTTTCTGTACTTGCTTAATCCAAATGTAGGGCCACGTGGGGGCTGGAGCCTTTCCCAGCCGTCATTGGGCGAGAGGCAGGGTATAAAACTGTCCAATTTACTACTTGACATGGTACCAATTTATCATTTGGTGACTTGTTGGTCAGCTGTTTTCGTCTGTGATGTAATGGGTTAACCAATTACAAAAGAAGCTGAAAAGGTGCATACCTTCCCCCGTCGTAGTGGATTCATAAATAACTAATAAATCAATTCCCCTCCCACACTCATATACTGTTACAGCGACTGTAATGCAGTTAATTGGCCCACATGAGCTATAACTGTGCCTCTGCTGTGTTTGGAAACTTACTGATTGTCCACTATTGTAACTGCAACTTTGTGTTTGGCCTTGCATGAAATGCAGCAGTTAAGATCTGCTTCTCTTATGATCTTTCACATTAAGAAAGTAAGCATACCACACACAGGGTGCTTGCGCAAGTCTTGAAAGTCTTAATAAGTACGGAATTTTGAAGCACTGTTTTCCAGACCTTGAAAAGTCTTGAATTTTGTGTGAAAGTTTTAATAAAGTATGGAAAATAAATGTATGGTAGAATTTTACAGTATGCTCAAAGGCATTTGAGCATACTGTAAATGAGAAATAGGAAGTTAGGCTATAAAACTATCATTTTACTAACTGGTCACGTACTGTATCAGCCTAATGGGATGAGATGTGAGTGAAGAGACTGAATTCTACATACATTCATGCATCCATTCTTTTTTTTTTATTGATAGTTTTTGTGACACTTGTTTGATGTGAAATTCATGTACTTGAGATTTTCATGTTTTGAAACATTTTCATCAGTAAAAGCATAATTTACTATGAATAATGCATTTGTTCATTGAATACTAGCCTATAAAAATGAACATTTCTAATAAACACAGTTGGTACAATCTCACCCAATGAAGTAGGCAGTAGGCACACAAGTTACAAGTACATAAAGTTAAGGTCTTGGGGAAAAAAAGTATCAGTTTTAAAAAAGTCTGGAATTTTAATTTGGAAAAAGAGCAAGCACCCTGCACACAGCAAGACCAACGGAGCTCAACCAAATCAACAACACAACAACAACTGTTTTCATTCAAACTCTTGTATTACAAAACAGAATATGTACAGCAAACAGCTGTGTGCAGAACCTCACGTATCAAAATAATTATAGACAGACAATCCAGCTTTCTGACTCTCAGAAGCTGAAAGATTGAATGTAAGACTGACTCTGTTCCACAAAGTTGTTTTTCATCAGCTCCTGCTCTGAATTCTCCGGTGACCTTCTCATGGTTACGTATTCAGAGGGCCTACAGATGGGACTTTATGATTTTGCCCATTCAAACACTCATCTTCTCACCGGCAGGGGCATAGATGGCTGTTATGGATATTCTGCAGACTGGTTAAACAGACTTCATTGAAAAACTCAACAATTTATTGATTTATTTCCACCTGTCAGACCCTCTGTTTCTTTTTCTTCTGAGCCTTTCAAGGTTGTTGTTTCTGCCAACCGCAATATCTGGATTCCTCCACTTTGCTGATGTCAACAGCTATGTTCTAATGCTCTCGGATAATTTTTTTTGACAGTGTATGCATTCAAAATTTCAGTGTTATTAGAATTATGATTGTGAAATTTATAGAGCCTGATGTTTATCTCAATTACTGTGACGAAATATGTAACCAGGGGGTTTAAGTAAGAATAAATGGTTTGGGTTTCATTATAAGCAGTAATGAAGGGTTGCAGTGAGGTAAAAATCTTTAGGAATGAAGTACTAAAATTTAATGGCTCTATCAATTTAGGCCATAAAATATCCGTTTAGCTTAATTAAAAATGAAGCTCTCGTTTGTTGCCTGTATTGCATGAATCCTGCAGTGTGTATCAGTTGGTACAGGGAGCGTTTCCCGGACTGTTAAATCATGATTTTTGAAGAAATTTAAGCCGAACCAAATTTGCATCTGCCAATTTACTCACTTCATAACAGGATTTAAAGTGGCTGTGAGTAAACATAACGCAATCAAACCAGTCACTTTTATGAACAGCTCTTTTATATGCAAGCCAGTTTTTGCTGCAGTGCTTTTCATATGCAGCACATCTTGATATTCTCAATTGTATGAATGTAAAAGCTGACGATGCAGTTTAGCGGTTTCCTTGACGCTTAGTTAGGGAGCAGGACCCAAATGCCAACTGTGTCAAAAAGTTAATTTTCTGTTGTTATGATTGAGTGATTACTTGATCTTGCACAGAAAGTATCAGTGACAGTGGAGGAAAAAACGTAAAGTCAAAGGAATAATGAAGTAAAGTTATCACCCCCCTGGTTGCCATTTTGGCTCCTCTTCTCAGGTCCCATAAGTGAGAAAGAGGCAGAGCAGAAGCAGAGTAAAAGCTGGGCCTTTCCTACATCCCAGCAGTATGTCAGAAGACTTAAACCGTGTCTACCTGTTGTTTTAAAGCTGCTAGAGTCTACGTTAAGTCAACCTACCCGCACCGTTATACATCTCCACACAAGCCTTTGGGAACATTTCACATCACCAGATTTTATGCACCAGTCCCTGGGTTCAAACACAGTTAACTTAACATCACAGGCTGACTTCACTTCGTACTGATGGAAGGACCTTGGATCGGAGTCAGCTTTTTCAGACACCACAATTCACACGAACTGCTCACTTCAGATAGCTTTCTCTGCGCTGTGTGTCAAAGAGAGTGAACTGGGAAGGAAATGACTTCAGCGCAGAGCAGCTGTGAAGCGAGCTATAAAGCAATACTCTGACATCTGAATGGCCCGGAAATCATCTCGGCCTTAATGGCCCCACTAGAAGCGATGGAGCAACATCTGCTAACAACTGCAGCGGTATCTCAACAACATAAACAAATATAAACTAACTCGTCCTGTCAGCTATTCCTCATATCGCGTCCCCCCTGCTCTCCTCCATTCTCGTGTCTTATCATGTAATTTCCATGCATCACACTCTCCTCATTGAGGGCCGTACATCACCAGCGGCCGACTGGGTCTTGTCATATTTGGAGTTATTTGCATACTGGAGTCAAGTATCCGGAGTCAGCAGGGTTCTAATATATTGAGAGGCTCTGAGTCATAATCCTGCCCCCCCCTGTGCTGACAGAGTGCTCCACAGAGGATACAGTAACAGATTAAAGAGCCTCACAACTCTTGCCGCTGGTGTAGTGTATGTGTTTGTGCATCCAGAGGTGAATGGATCCTCCTAATACTCTCCCCACAGTACACACCGATCTACTGCTTTGGGTTGGATTCAATGGGCCTCATGCAAGAACCGTTCGTACGCACAGATTTGTTCTTAAATCGTCCGTACGAGTTATTTAAGAGAATTTGCGCATTCACCAATCTTTTCGTATTTTACGTTTTCTTTCAGATACGAACAGAATTCACGAGTGATCCAGACCTGTCGTAGGAGTTTCGTAGAATAGTCCGCTGTTGTTCCAATCAAGTTTGATTGACTAATGGATTGTATATTTAATTACTTTGAAGAAAACATAAATAAAGATATACATTATACCCCATAATGACGCTGAAATTATTCTGTTTGACTTAAATTGTGCACTAATCGAAGGTTAATCTGAATCTGTATATAACAAGGTTAATGGGAAGCGTAACCAGCGGCTGATTTTCTACTTTCGGATGCCTTAGCGCGTCAGGCTCTTGAAGAGAACGTGTGGAGACAAACGAATGGCTGACATCGCGATTTAGAATATGCAGCTTGCTAGAGCCACAACTCCAGAGAGAAACACGCCGATCAAACCCAATTCCACCACACGCCCAGGTCCTCATCTTTGGATTTTTGGCCACTGAACCTTTCAGAGGGAGATGAGAGACAGATCGGGTGTCCTCTGTGAGTCGTGCGCTCCCCTTGGTCCAAACTCTCATCAGTTTATCACCCACGGTACATCAAATTCCCATACACCGCTGTCCAACTAGTACAAATTAAGAGAGACTTTCATGCCTTGGCTGGACTGCAAATCATAATCGGAGCAATGCACACATATACGCATCAAAGCCCCCGCGCTGTCGTGGAGCGCACTGAGCTGAAGGCCAGGTGGGTGTGTCTCCATACAGCTGGGGGCAAACTGCTCTACAGCCCAGAGAAGGCATGCCAGATTTGCACACTATTGCCATGAACAAGGGTCTCCCACCAGCCCAGGCAGACCAGAAGGTGTGGTGCCAGAAGACCCCCTCATTAACCGCCCCATCAAAGAGCCATCATGATGAGGCAACAGCTGATTGCACGGCTTTAGTTTCAGTCATCGAGCGCCTGCCCATGGCGAGACGTTTTTTTTATTTTTTTAAGCCATTTTCATATCAAACCATTTATTTTTTATTTCGGTGACATTACGAACTACTGCTGACACTGCTAGAAATGACAGATTTTCCTTTTTGGATCTCTGAAAGCAGAACTTCAATCTCAGAGCCCGTAAAGTTGTTCTTTTTGCTCCTTGATGCCGTTTTCATGACTCAACACTGAACACTTCCTGGCACAGGACAGAGGAAGCACAGCCTTATATGGTATCATTTTGGGCGTGGAGTATGCAAATCTACCATTCTCGTGCACGTGCAATTATATACGCACACGTGGGATTCATCATTTACGCAGGTCGTTTACACACTTTTTCCGAAGTTAAGAGCGTTTGTTGAATCTGACGTGGCGTGTTCGTACGAGACCTTCTTACGAAAAAAGTAAGAGAAATTTAGAATAAAAATACGAAAATGTTCTTGCATGAGGCCCAATATTCTCAAGGATCTCTACTGTCAAAGTGCAGGGAAATAATTGATTCTATTTCCTCTTAACAAAACTGCATTTCATGTAATTGGCCACATCGCATCGCAGAGAAAAAAGAAAAACAACCGTCCTCCCTATAAAATCACGGCATCGATGATTTGTAGAAACGACTTCACTGACTTGGTGTTTTGAGTCAGCACGACAAATTGATGTGCCAATGTTGAACCACACAACATCTGGAGATCTGTGTTTACACAAGCATTCAATGTTGGTTTTCATACGAGGCAGCTTGGACCTATGATCACCTGGCGTTTGCTGTGAGTCATTTTTTTTTGCCCGTGTGTTAAATGAAAGTGCCACTTCCACTCGTAGCCCTGCTGCTACTGGCTCATATGTGTTCACCAGATAATCTCTGGAGGTGTTGGCGTATTGCAAGACGTTCACATCACTTTACTTGACGCTTAGTCAGGAGACCCGGGACAACTTATTTGAAATCATATGAATATAAAGTAGGGATGCAGCGATACCACTTTTTTTTCAAACCGATACGATACCGATACTTGGATCTGAGTACTTGCCGGTACCGATGCCGATACTTCTACCACAAAAAAAATGCAATGAATCGAAAGACAGGTTTCGTTCTCACTAGCCTAAACACACTTTTCCTGATTAGCTCGACATCTCCCCTGGCCGCCAATCTAAAAAAAATTCAACAAAATCAACAAGCCACCCTCTGATCTTCATGCAATAAATTGGTATCGGTTAACGTTAACGAGTACGAGTATTTTCTAATAGTATCGGCCAGATATCGGTATCGGTGCATCCCTAATATAAAGTCCTCTTCCAGGGCAAGTTTTTGAGCTGCAGTGGTCTGACCTACTGCTCTATCTCTCTGGGTAGATCTTTCTTGTTGGGTGGCTGGAAAGGTGAAGGAGCAGAAGATTTCCACATAAAGCCCCATAGTAGAAACGTAAATAACACTGTCAGTTAGACTGAATAAAAACCTGGACAGCTCACTCCTGCGCTCAAAGGTACTATAAAACAATATGTTCTAGAGGCGATGTATAGGGATTTTTAGGCATGAACTTAAAAATGAATGAAATTTTAAGCATATTATGAGATTTGTTATGAAAATATATGAATAAATTATACATTTTACTCTTGATTACATGAAGCTGCAGCGCTGAGTTTACACTGAAGGTCTCGGTATGCTACTCCGTCGCTATCCGCCAATCCGACTCGCAGTCACGCAGAGGCAATTAAACCTTTCGAAGTTCTCTGTCGGGATGTCGGATACGCAAGGCAGTTCACCTCCCAATCAGTAGGCGTCGCTACGCTAAACGACCCAATCTCGCGACGTCTATGGTGAAAGTGGTTGATTGATTGTTTACCTTCCGGCTCCGTTCCACTCCTCACACTGAACGATGGCGACCGAGAGAGAAAGACTGTTGTTGGAGTTGGAGCTTGTTGATTTTGAAATGCAAATAAGTTTGACCAAATGTTGACCGGCACACAGTAAACTCTTTCAAAAATGGCGGTGTTGTTGTTGTGAGAGGAAGGAGCTAAACCGGAAAAGTGATTCCGGAAATTATGTTGTTAGCCGACCAATCGCAACCCTTGCTATCTAGGAATTTTGGCCGGAAAGCGTCTCCGGGAGGGTTTCCGACGATGGGGAGGGCTCTCCGTGGCTCTCCGTAGCCTTTCCCGGACGACCATAAATCAGGCTTGACTGTATTCCAGCTTGCAGCGATATCATCTCCAAGTATCCTTTTAAACTTTAGAAAGGGACAAAAATCCAACTATTATCCTACAGAAGGCTCTGATTGGTTAGCTCCATTGGCCTGATGAAGCACCACCCACCATTCTATATTAGTTCAGCTGACATGCATAATTTGAGTGCTTTATTGGACAGAAAGTTAGCATAGGCCCCCAAGCACAGGGCAGTTATTGTTTAATGAAAAATCTAAATTTTAACCTTGTTATCGTGTTCGTAAGAAGTGTTTTTTTATGTTTTAATGAGACATCTCATGAGCAAAATCAGCCGTCCGGGCATTTTTGCTTGCTCCAAACCACCTGTAGTGTTAAGGTGAGGATAGACGGCCTGTATGTTCTGTGTAGAAGATTGGTTCCTCCAATCTTGACTACTTGCTGGGCGAGGCATCATTTGCATGTGATAGAGGAACCAATACAAGGAGCATTTAGCACAAGCTTGGTGGAGAAGACAGTAAAAACAAGGAGGAGAAGCTACTCTGTGGTTTGCTGTTGTTTGTTTTTTTGTGAAGTTGGCAGCCCTGACATGCAAAAAATCCGACTCTATAAGCGTCGATGTCTGATGCAGAGATGCTAAACTGCAACACAAGTGGATTAAATAAATTTTTCAGACCTCTTTGCAAATTCGACCGGAAAAAAAACTAGAATTTTGCAACTAAACTAATTAGAAAGTCTGATGCTGTTTATCTGGGTGATACTGCAAATAACTGAAGAGTTTATTTAATTAATGTGTTTTCTTTCTGATTTGTTCTTGTTTGCAATCACTGAACTGAAGGAATGAGTTTTTTTTAGTAATCAGCGGCGCAGGCACAGAGATTCAGCCAGCCTGGTGATGGGCAGTGCATTTCTAAAGAATTTAAAGCTTTGCCCTTCAGCCAATGGGAGGGTATCTCAGAGTAGATTAGATGATGTCATTCCCTGTGAATGTGTAAGAAAAGATTTTCAATCAAACCTTTTGATCTTAATCAATAAGATCGCTACTTTTCCCCATTTTATGGCATTTTATCAGGTGTGTGAATTGTGAAAATCTAATTGCTGCTTAAATGTGGGGAGACTGGTTTAATTTATTGATAAGCCGTGTGATAAGTCATGTTATGTGATCAATTTTCACCTTCACGAATGGCTCTCCATCGAGGTCTTAGTGTGATCCCTACCCTGAGACCAAGTTGCCAAAGGAGACCCTACCAGGGGCTAATGCCCCCAACAACGCAGCTGTCAGGATCCCCTCCACCATGTTAAGGTGGCGATTCTTTAAAGACCTCAATGGAGCAGCGCCAGTGTAAATGAGTCACCATTTTACTGGGGCACCCCCCTGGAGCCAGGCGACTGGACCAGGTTTAGGATTGTGGATGCTGCTTCCAGGAGCTTTGGCCTGAAGGTTGGCGGTCCCTGTCGTGGCAGTAACCGGAGGACCAGCTGGGTGGTGAGGGAAGCCGTCAAGCTGAAGAAGGAGGCGGCCTTTTAGGCTTGGTGGTCCCGCTGGTCAAGCACTAGGGGTGGAAGAGATCTGAAGAGATGCTGGAAGATGGATGGAAGAATGACTCTGCCACCACATGTTTAAGTCTGGAGAGATTTTTGTGGAGCCTATTCCATGTGTCTTTGGCACGTTAGTCAGTGTTTGTTCTGTGTTATTCAATGCTTTTTTTCCACCAAAAGGGGAAATCTTCAATCAGACTCAAATATACCTAGTGAAGTATAATAGATGTTTTACTGCGTGAACATAAGCTTGTTGGAGGAGATGCGCGGCAGCTGTGTTTGCTGAAGGGCTTCTTGACATGGGTGTTAGTCAGATTGATGGCAGTCATCCTCCACAGAGCAGAGAGTCTCCACGGGAATTTTTTTTTCCATCTTATTGTGTGTGGCACACGCTGTTATGTAAACAAAGCTTTGTTTCTGTCTTTTGGAAGATGAAAAGTCTCAGAGGCAGCTTGTTTGAATTGGAAAGTTTCATCACCTGGTGGCAAAACAAAGCACGCCGTCTGCTTATCACTTGCGTTCTGTGTCAGAGTTCTCATTCAGGCAGAGCCAAGACTCAGAACTGAGAGCAGGAACACTGAGCGTAATCAGCTGTCTTTTAAATCCAGGTGTAATATCATCTTCTAAACCAAAATAATGTCTTTTCATAAAGAGCTTTCCAAAAACTTAACATGAAGATTATCTTTTCAAAATGAGCAGTTGGCCACATTTAGACTAATTTGCCAACAAACATCAAGATGAAGATTTGACCTCATTTTGGATTACACTGTTAAGCAGAATTTACTGTCGGACTCATTCACACTGACTGCAGTTTCTCAGTCGGATTCATTGTGCATACTTTGTTGTATTGTATTCACACAGCTGCTTGATATTTGTTCTGGCTTTGATCGCCTTTGAGGGCCTCGTTGCTCAGCCTTTTGGGAAAAGCTGGAGCTGTTCTGCATGAGTGTGTGATTCCCTTAAATGGTCCAGGACCACACAGAAGGACGTGTTCCATGCAGGTGGAGGTAAATAGGCTTTACCCCTCACTGGTGACAATGCTGCTCGACTTCAAATCCTTTCCTCTCAGAATCAGAGAAGAGTGCAGTCAAGAGAAACGCACCGAGGGACCGGTTCACCGTGTAAAACTGAACTCTTCTCTGCTCTACATCTGTTGTTACGTGTTCATCCTGTATCATAGCAAATTGGTTTATTTGCATAATATGTAATTTTAAGACCTACATTGATATTGCACTAGTTTGAACATGATAATATTCCTCAACATATTCCTCTACAAGCCTTTCAGTCATGTTTGTTTTGTCTGTGGATCTGTGCAGTTTCATGATTCACTTTGGGGAAATAAGGTGACTTTACATCACCTCCGTGGGCTATATGATGTACTTTTTAGCAAAGACATCAAAGGCTGTCATGATTACGATATTTTAGTTGATGATTAACAATGTAGTTGGGTTTTTATGTTAATTTTTAATCCCACTATGAGAGTATGAGCCTATGATAAACACAAACCTTATGAGGATTAATGGCCTGTTACTGGCAATGAATCCTAGAGCATGATTAAAATGTATTTAGATGTATGTTTGCCTTTTGGCCTTTGTAAACAAACAATGCAAAAACAATGCTTATAGCAGATGAGTGCAGCTGAAGAAGAGTGCAAAAAATGAAGCCATTTAAAGGGCATCAATGTATTAGTCAACTATCAAATGGTGGAAATGTGGCCCCGCTGTCAGTTTCATCTAGCTGTTTGAATGCAGGTGAAAGAATAAGATTTGGCTTGTTGTGCAGAATGATCACTGATCATGTGACGTGTGATTCTGACGAGGTGAGAAACATCCAGTTGTTCCAGAGTGGTTGTCTTAGGCTACCTTTACACTGAAACCAAAACGCAAAAGTGGCGTTTCGTTTTCACTTTTAAATCTGCATTTAGACGAGCGTTTTAGGGTGAAAATCTGCGTGCATACGGAAACGCAAAAGTGTGTGACGTTTCATATTTATCGATGCAGTAAACACGCCAGATGGCTAGGTGGCAACACTACCAAGACCAAGTGTTTCTACTTCTCTACTCATTTCTATGTGACGAGAAACGCAGTTTTGCGTTTTCATCCTTTACACGGTGGCGCGACGGTGGAGCGTTTTCAAGAATTCCACTCTGAAGGGCGGTTTCTCTTTTCTGCGTTTTCATGCCCCCAAAACGCCGTTACCATCTAAACGATATAGTGCATCCGCAAAAAGGTTTTGCGTTTTTAACCCGTTTTCGTTTCCGTGTAAAGTGCCCCTTCTGTGGCTGAAAATGACTCCTGAGAGCACTTAGTGGACCACAACACTAAAGCTGTGAATTAGATTGCTAACAAGCTGAAGTTCTCTTTAAATGTCTGCAAGGGTGTAGGAAAAGCCAGATGCAGAGTATACCGTTTCTTCTGCACTTTGCATCATATCTGCTTATGTACCGTGTGCCGGTGTTCATAAACAACAATTAATCCTATTAATAGAAATAGAAAAGGCTCCACCAAGTTACAGCTTTCACATTTTTTGCTAAATTATGTCCCATTTTCTAGTAGATCAAATACTTGATACAACAGAATCCCAGATTCTCTTCATGCTAGCTTAGACAGAGGTCATGACCGAAGTTAAACTGCTTCTTGTTCCTTTGTGTTGTATAGTAACAGCCTTGATATCGCTAAGAGCAGCATGTAGCAGCAGTTTTGAAAGTGAAGCAAAAATACAACTTTCTCTCAGCGGTATCTGCATATTGTCAGTTTAATTCATACCTGTATGTCTGACACAGAATTGTGACTGCAGTGGTTGGTCAGTGGTCCTGTAGACAGTCAGTTTGTGGGATAAAACACTGTATTGTTTCAGGGATATTGGGTGCAGTGTGCTGGCAGGTGCAACAAAGAGTCTCATCGACCTCTGGAAAAGTGAAAGATGCTGACACTTAAAAGCCAGCCTCTGCTTCCACATCCCTCAGCTCGTGTTTGAGGGGAAATGTTGGAGATGTTGGGGATGATCCTCAGTGTGTGACAGCAGTCGGTTCAGACGTGTTTGTGTCCGTGTGCAGTTCAGAAACAGGATGATTTAAACTTTAAACGTTGGGCTGCAGTCTCTTCCTCAGAGCAGAGAGAACTTCCACAGTCTGTTTCCTGGCTGCAGAGAGTGATAGATGTTTCCTATTAAAGTTGGGGAGGCAATTAAAGAAACAAGGAGAGCCAGTCTCTCTCATCTGTAATTACTTTCCCTCCCCACAGTGATGCTGCTGAGCACAGCTGAAGGCACGTGAGGGTTTTTTTTTTTTTTTTGTCATTTGTCTGAGTTATTTTCCCTAATGTACAAACTGCAGACAGAATTCTCAGTTTGTGTCTAGCACTTGTCCAAAAGCACAGCAGCTTTACTGCCCAGCTGTTGTAGCAAGTAAGTAGTTTTTATAATCAGTAAAAGGCAGACACCCTGCAAAGTCCTGCTCCCACTGAAGGGGTCTGCAAGCTTTTCTGTTTGGCCATATCTTCACCTCCCGTTCAACAGCCAGGTCTGTCTGCTTTGCCAAATGATGCAGTCCCTTGGCTCACAGAAAGTGAAGTGGGAACTGTTACCTTGGGAACAGCACAGCCTAATAATCTTGTTTTTAAATCATGCTCTGCACACTCGGGGAGATTTAAAAGCATATCCAGAATCTGTGTAAGCCCTCCTCAGCTCTCTTAAAGAATGTCTGTGCAGGGCTAGCCTTCATTGCCTGGTCCTGACCAAAATATCCTGACATCTTTGGTTTATTATAAATTTAACAAAACTTATATCCTCATCATCAGAACATTTATGACTGAAGATTACATTTTTTCATCTGTTAACACTTGAAGTGTAACTCTTCCATCCTTTTTCAGTCCATTCAGCGAGTCGGCAAAATGTCTTCTTCTAGTCCACTTTGGACATTTTATTAATGAGTTGACAGCAGGTAAATGAGAAATAGTTCAATCTTAAACTGGAGGTGTTTTAGTTTACATTGGACACCACCAGGGAGATTCCAGGGAGAATGTAATTTCCTATTACTGTTAATAACTCTTAATGTAAATAATGGAACTATTCATTGGAAATGAATGGTGACCACTGATGGAAAGAGGTGCTTCTACAAAGATGCATGTTAACTTTGCAGGCCAAAGGGTCGGTTTATTTGCTCCAGGTCTTGTCAGACCAGAGCTGGAGATTAAAAAACATATATCAGAGAAGCCTATCCCTATTTCAAAGGAGAACCGGTTTTTAATCCTGTGATATCTGATGAAATGAAATCATTGATTACTGATACCACCTTTTAAATGATCCTGCCCCAGCAGCGGTTACGCACACCATTTACAAAGTAGAGTAGATGCTGAGGCAACAGTGGAAGAAGGAGGACTCATTGCATGCAAGTAGTTAAAATGTCATGCCGAGTCAGCGGTCTGTGGGGCTGCAATCAAACAAAAGTTGGAAAGGAAACGTGAAATGCAAGGGCGCAATGCATGTGAACTCAAACATGGGGCTGATTATGTAAGAGTCACGGTGGGGAGAGGAAGCTAATGGTAGGGACTGCAATTATTTGCTAGTGAAAAACACAACAGCATATTTGTGCAACCCCAAAAATAGCTTTGGTGAGCAAATGTCTTGTTTTTGTAATTAGCCATGTGCTTGATGGTGTATGTGTAGTGGGGGTGAACTTGGTTGTAGTTGAACTGTTGCTGTTTTAAAACCAACAATTTGAATTGTATCTATTTCTCTTCTGTATGACTCAACGACCTGCTTCATATGTGCCATGTACTGCCGTGAGTGATACAGACAGTTGGACATGTTTTTGTCATCTTGATCAATTTTAAACCATTTCTTACCTTGAACTAGTAACGCAGTAATAGTCGTTGACACACGAGGAAACCTCAAACATCAGTAAATCATTGAAATTCATATTTAAGGCCTGTATGTACTTTTACCATAGGCTGTACAGACAGATGCTTCAGGCCATCAGAGGGAGTTTTCTGTGTGATCCTAAAGAGGGCCTCCACAATCGGCTTGACTAGCTAACCTCCGAGTAAAATAAGCTAATGTTGTTTAATAAGTTGCTTTGAAAATGGAAGAAAGTAGCGAGCCGAAAGAGGGTAATTGCAGCACCAAATATTCTGAGAAGCAGTGTTTGTATGTAGTATTTTGAATTTTACACAGTAAATGGTGTAGTAACAAAGAAAGGCAGGGCGGTTTCTTAGCTGCACATGAATCAGCTGTCTGCAGATTGTTGTTGTTGTTGTTTTGGAGTCATATTACCCTGCTAACCTACCATTTAAGTAAGGCAACAGGGGCACCACATACAAATGAGCCAGCGTTGGGTGTTCAGTGTTATCTGACTGCCTGCGAAATACAAATACGTTTAATGAATGAATTGCTTGCATATGTAAAATAAACTTGCGGTTAGTTATGTTTGTTTGTACATAATTCATTCCTCTGCTTGGCCCGTCCCATTTCCTGTGAGCAGAGGGTCTGAAGAGGAGACAAAAAGACAGAAACAAAGTTAGACATCATTGTTTCTGAGCTGTGCTCTCAAATAAATGTCTGGATGACCCGGTCACATCATCTGTCCATTGTGCTGCAGACGTGTCACCTGTGGATCCCCACTGGTATCCCCTGCCAAGGCCCTTCTTTTTTCTCCACCCTTCTGGTGCTTTTCAGATATTGATGCATTCAAGATGTTTCGGTTAGATCAATTTCATGGTCACAAGCTGGAGGACGGAGACCAGAGGAGACGCGCAGGTGTGAATGTTACTGTATGTTACTATGAATTTTTAAGGTAGTATAGCATTGCACTTCTTTTAACCTGCTTACATAGAAATCAAATCATATCAGAGCCATAGGAGTTCTATGTATACACACATAAAACTATATTATATTTTCTCTTATTTCCTTAAAATAAACCCATTCTATTGGATCATATGTCAGTTTTATTGAACATAATAAAGGTGAAATCTGATTGATTTTAGAGCCAGTGTTGTGCAGAAGGCTGAGTAATTCATTCTCTGTTGGCTGCTTTGGAGACTTTTCTCATTTAAACTGAGAGCTCCAAGTCTTTCTCTCTTAGCTACAATTCTGTAAATATGTTTGCTTAACTTTTTTTTTTTATTTTTTTATTTTTTTAGGTTTTACGATAAAAAATGTAACTTGTCAAGAAATGTAAAGTGTTGGCAAGGTGAAAAGACACTGTGATGGAGCTCAGTTAGCAAAGGAAAGCTGTTGTTATTCACACTCTCTTCACGAATAATCAGCAACAGATTGTCAGTGAGTCAGAGAAATAGCTCAAAAGATTTTTCTTCTATGGCTTTGATAGTAGCCCTTAGTTGGGCATTTAACTTCATCCTCTTAGGCTTCTAACTAACAGTTCGACACAAAGAGACATGTCTTCTTTGCCCTTTATTTCACTTTCTTGGCTTGGTGTAGTGTCAAAATAAAACGTCACAGCATGCACCGTAGCAGCAGATGAGCGGCTTTCTGCTTCTCTGTAAACCTGGATGGACTGCACATTATTTGTGTTAGTTTTGATGATTTATTGCGTGTTCATGTTGTGCTTCCAGTTTATTCTTTGTTCAAATAGACCTGCTCTTCAACTGTGAATCCTTGTGAGCCATTGTTCAAATCACTATACAACGGCAACAAAGTAGGCAATCTGAATCTTCTTCAGTTGATTTAACTCCATTGTTCACTTGAGACTTGAGACTTGAGTTGAGGCAAAATAGAAATCACATGCTGTGTAGCAGGAATTTTGCACTTTAGGCTTTGATTCATCGGTGATTGTGATTGTTCATTTTGGACAGATTAAATAAATCTGCTTTATTTCAGCCTGGCACGGATGGAATGCATTTCTCTTTCATTTAGTTCAATAACTAAGTGTCACCAAATGAAAATAAAGGATTAAAGTTGTTTCAATTCTTCACAAATTTAGTACAGTGTGCATTTTTAATACATTGATATTAACATGAAATGTTTCTCTTTCCGTCTCTCTTTCTGATGGGCTTAACTGTCGTCCATGATCATGCTCCTGCTGGGTCACCCTCCCTGTCACCCCCCCCATGATCGTGCCTCTCCTCTGGGCTCCGCTGCCTTCCCTTTGGCTCACAGGTAAGTGCTCTCTTTTAAAGTATTACTCACAGTCTGTCTGCTTTGATTGTGGAGCTGTGGGTGGAAGGCTCTTCTGCTGGAAGAGCCTTCCACCCACAGATGAGCAGAGGTCTGGCACAAATTCACAACTGGACCAACTAAACTAGTTTAAACCGGTTCAATGAAGGATTGCGTTCTGTCGTGGGTATATTTGCAGTTTCTTTAAAAAGATAACCGGTTTATTCGGGTGGTGAGAAAATGAGTAAGTTTTTACATGTTTGAGCAATGAGTTGAAGGACACCTGGAATTAGATCAAATATTATCTGGTATGACAACAGGGAGAAACCGTCCTTCCACTGTGAGAGGCAGAAAGTCCCAAATAGCACAGCATGGTAATGGCACCATGACCTGGCTGCTTCAGATATCTCATTGAAGTGTCCATGGTCTAACAACAAAGGAGCTGTTACAAATAGTGGCTGCTGCAAGAGATGAAATTTTCTGTGAAAGGTAATATGTCGGCTGATATCAAAATAAAGAGTGAAATTTGATGTGAAACTGAAAAATGTGAAGGAGAATAGAAGCATGTCGGGGGCAGTATTCAGGGAAGGCAGGCTGATCTGCAGAGAGGATCGACGTTGGTTTTTCTTTGGGCTTTCTGAGCCGTCACAAATTCAGTCCAATTTTTGTTCTTCTTTGTTGTGAGGGCTGTATCTGCAGCATGTGACTATTATTTTAAATAGATGTTAATATGTTGGTCACCTGACTTCAGAGGCAGTAAGACAAAAACAAACAAAAAAAAAGTGGGACTGTCACTCGAGGTGTGATCCAGTAAATCTGCTGTCTTGATTCTTACATGTTTCTGCGCACATGAATGGCTGCACACACACACACACACACACACACACACAGTATAAACCTCACATCCTCCAGGATAAATGGTTTAAGATTTCAACAGGAACAAATCTGATCACTGCTCCATCTGGTGGTGTGTGAATTAATGATCAACAGAAACCACACACACCGCCTCATAGTGGCTTTCACATTTGCTGTACAGGTAATGCTGTTACTGCAGTGTTCAGTCACATTTATGCAACATCTTTACGCACCAGCTACACGCCTGCAAATACAAACTCATCTCAGGCAAAACCCTTTTCAGCCCTTTGTTGGAGTCTCTGTGGCAGGTTCTTAGCTAGACGTCCTGTGTAGCCTCTCTACCCTCCTTTAACCACTTCACCAGGAAGAAAGACTATGCAAAAGAACTTCACTGAGACACAATAACAGCTTGATGACTATTGTTAGATTCGGTTCTTTTAGTTGGAAGCTCAAGAACGGACCGGAGTAATTCAAGTGAAAATGAAGTCTTTATTTGTAGTCACACGTCAAAGCATATCAGCGCTGGGCTCAGTGGGAAAGAATCCCCGCAGGAAGTCTGTCATAGCCTCATAGGTTGGACTCACACTCGACCGATTATGATTGGACATGAGTAGGTTCAACATGCTTCGTCATACTCTCTGGATCAGCCCAAAACAATGTGTGTGTGTGAATCTGCCCTTGCTTTCCCAGGCTTTCCTAATTGTTTTGTCTTTCTACTCCTGGATCACTTTAGGTCATATGGAAAAGTACTGAGACTTATTTCATTCATAATGTCTAAGAACAAAGCCAATTTTTACAATTCCCCCTTTTTGAAGTGATTTTATCATTTCACCTAATTCAAAGTCAAATAACTGAGGTAGGAATGTAATCTTCTGTATTGTGTCTGTATTAGCAGTAGCAAGTTTTTAGCAGCCCCCCCAAACTGCAAGAGCCACTTACCTTTTGAGATGTACCACAATCAGATAGGAGATTTCTGCCATCTCCATTTTGATGTGACTTCATGTATCATTATGTAAGCTTATGTGTAAGCTGTTCTTCTTTGCAATTAAAGCAGCAAGCAAGTCTTCATTGCACAGGCATGTGGAAATAGTAAAAATAATTCTAATGCTTGGCTACACTTTCAAATCAAGACTATTCCATCATTTTAATCGGAACAGAAACTCTTTCCGAGAGGGTTAAGACCTTTATAAGTCACTGATTATAACTCTGCAAATGAGCACATTTAGAAAACAATTCTGATGCTTTAGTAAAAACCTTCTATATCAGGAGTATTGATCAAGATTCTAGAAATAGAGACTCTTTTCTAGTAAGTTTAAAACCTTCCTCACTCAACTGATAATAACTCCGCAAATGAGCACATTTCTTAATAGATTATATGTAGAAAATAATATTTTGCTAAATGCATTGTGTGTATGTGGCCCCGAACCCATCCTCTGTGTGGACTCTTTGTTCATAATGGCCTAAAACTCTATGTGGTTCACAAGGCCTTGCTCCCCCATAAGTACCATAACACCACAACACTGATTAATCAACAATTATCACATCATTTCTATACTACTGACACTCAAACATAGCTTAAGGCAATTAACATCACCAGCAGGTTCGTCCACCGTCTGCAGCGAATAGGAGCGAAAACCCGATGGCTGAACCGGGAAAAATTCTCCTATGGCCCCAGTTCCACTTGGCGACCGACCAACTTATTACTGTTCAAAGTCTAAGGTCCCACTCCAAACAGCCGAGTCACCCCACTGGCAATTGACATCCTAAAAATGATTCATTATCAGCCTTTAAGAGGAATTAGCTAAACACTTTAAACATGAAACATAAGAAATATAAACCTAATCAGTGCTCGATTATATGAGTATATTAGCCTCTTGAGCAATTATTATTAACTTTTCTTTTAAATGATATATCTTTCTTAGATGACCACATGACGAGTTGTGTGGTCTCTTGTGGTCCAATCCTGTCACTCCTCGATGCTTGGCTCTCCTCTTGGCTGAACGTCTGTTCAGCATTCTGATCCGGAACTAATCTTGGAAGGAGAGGTCACCAGTACATCACTTCCTTGAGGGATCTTCTGCATCCCCTCCCTAACTAATTTTCTTTTGGGATAATTTTGTTGTGTAGTTCTCCACCATCATCTTGGCATGATGGGCAAAGCCTCCCAGAACTCAAGCTTATGAGTCCTCCGGCCGTACGTCCTGTAGTGGTTCTGAATCTGTGGAATAATATTAGCAAATCTCGCAGCGCAGTAGTGCAAAATGTCATTTGCACTGTATTTTTACACTTAGGGCATGTCTCTTTGAAAGGTTCAATCCTAATGCCCAATTCATCATTTATTTATTTTTTCATATGGACCCCAAACCAAAACAAAACCAAAATAAACAAAAGAAAATCAAATCAAATCAAAGAAATCATAAAATAAACATAAACCAAAACAAAACAACTGGCCAGTTGGTATAACCCTTGCTTTTAGGAACCAGAATAGTCATCAAGCTGCTGTGCAGCCTTAATGAGAAATCCAGTACCATCTCCTTATTTTGCTGTGAAAAAACTTCAAATCATTTAGGGAACACATCAACACGGAGACAACATCAACACAGTTGGTATAATCCTTGTTTTTAGCACAATATGAGAATTCTCACCAAGTTGCTGTTCAGCATTTATGAGAACTTCTGTATTATCCATTTATTCTGCTGTGGAAAAATCGTCAGACAGTTTTGGGATCATGACAACACACAAACAACACTCAACACCAGACACCACAGGTTAGGACAACAGATGACAAACGTATATCGCATTTCTGGGTTTGCTCAAGCAAACCTCATGTTTTCATTGGGGCCTAAGTATACAAACAGTGGTCTTCATATTCTGAGTTTGATTCCATGTCTTCCTCTTCCAGGTCCGGGAAGTCTTAATGCAAAAGAAGACACAAACACACACAGAAGTTTTGGGAAAATTTGAGAAGTTTTAGTAAACCATGATTAATTGTTCATTAATTGCCGAACTGCTCCACTGCAGTTTCTCCTCCTGTGTTGTTCTTTGCTGCAGGACAGAAATATTTGTGGTTAGATTTCATCTTGGGAGCAGCACAGCATCAAGAAAGCAGACATTTCTTTTCAGTGACTAACTGATTACTTGTTTAGGATAAATATTGTCTGTCCTCTCTTAATTCAGGTCAGAGCGTTAAAAATAAAATTTCAGCATAATCTGCTTTATTCTTACTTGTTAGTTAGTAATAATGTTGTTTAATTCTTACCAGTGGCTGTGTTTTTTGATGCTGAGCCGTACACAGACAGTTCAGGATCAGCATTAAGTTTTTTCTGGTTCTAATTGAATCAGAAACACCTCCTGTGGTATTAACGGTGTGACAGCAGAGCTGTTTCTAACATCACATGATACCATAACATGATTCCATACAGATATTAAAAACATAGGTTAATTTTATTTCTTTATTTATCCTAATTCATCCTTTATTTTTCTTTGAGGATCACGTTGAGGTCCCTGCTCCTGATTTTCCTTCCAGTGTGTGTGTGTGTGTGTGTGTGTGTGTGTGTGTGTGTGTGTGTGTGTGTGCGGCTTTATATGTGAGTGTGCGCGTGTGTCTGTATGTGGCCTTGGGTATCACTGCTTTGTTTTATCTGTTTCCCACATTCACACAAGTCCTCATACTGTCCCACAAAAGGGTGTGGACAGGGTATTTTCTCCCCGTCCAGGACTCATGTGGGACAACCTGAAAACATTCATATATAGGTCATATATTATATATCATATAAAATAGTAGGTTAGATAATGCATAATATAATGCATAATATGGAATTGCTTTAGCCAAAGTTAAGTCTGTGTGCCTGCACAGACTTTTATTTTGGCTAACCAAGTTGCACTCTGCTCACTGTTTTTAAATGCGGCATAAAAACAAACCTTGACTTGTCTTGTTATGGCTCAGTCTTTGCTGGAGCTGTCCTTCTGTTATTCTCCTAATGGCCTAATTTATTTAAACTTTTATGAAGCACTTTGCTGCTTTATTAAGTTAGCATATTAATTGTTTCATAAATCTGTTGCAGTTAAGTAGTTAAATGATTTAGTTAAATAGTCAAATGGTTTAGATTGAATCTAAATATTGGTGATAACTATTGAATTGGTGAAAAGAGGCAGAGGAAATTTAGAGCAGCTAAAATTTTGAAGTCAAGTTAATGTCTCCTAATAACAATAAAGGCTAAGCTTTAATAACTTTAAGATGAAATCAAATTGTTTGACATCTGTCTGGCCGTGATATTAAATCCTAAATCCTGGTTCTTTAATCTATGTCATATGGTCTGACTGATCTCAGTCCTGCTCAGGTGGAAAACATAAAGTTTCAATTTGTAGAACATTTTTTCAGATGTTTTTTAATTAAAGGAGCACATATCCTAAACACTCTGCTTGTGTATTTGACTTTAGCTCTTTAAGAGAGCTGTTAAATCTTATTTCAGCAACAATTTATATGAATGTCTATACACTGTTCTTCCTGGATTTTATTGTTTCTTATGTCATCACTGCGATTTTTGCATTGTAAAGCTGTTTTCAGTTTATCTACATACTTTGCATGTTGCATGAAAATAAAAATTCTGACCCTGTGTCCTACAGTATAAATTGATTCTGTCAACCCGACTAAGTTTCGGGATTATAGACTGCTTCGCACCCCGGAAGTCTCAATCCTTCGTCCCAACTCTCGTTAGAGGAGAAGTCCTTCCGTGTCGGAATTCTTCTAATTTTATTTATTTAGTTGACCCACTCAGTTTGGGCTTTCATAAACTACGTCGCGACACTTAGCTATTCGTGCACGTAAAAGAAATTTTGAAGACAAGTTCCTCGAATGGGATATTCATTTATAAAATGAATTTATCTTGTCTTTTATTTGTTCGAATTCACCTGTCAGGACACTTATTCACTTTCCCTGTGTGAGGCTATGTGTTTATACTTGACGTGTTACCACTCAATGCAAACATCAGACAGTACATTAACACTTGGATTTACCATGACCAGAGGACAACTCAATTCAGACAACTTCATTTAGGTTATCCAATATGCAGAAATTTCACATTTAGTCATTAAGAGGTTTTCTGCTCACCTTAATTTTGGCGCCTCAAATTGTCTGAAAAAAGCCGTCCCTCCAATCACCTCGAGCCGTCCTCCCTCGCACGGGGGTCGCACGGCACGGTGGTCTCTGAGTTTGCCAACCACGGGTTCACGGCACCATTTGTTAGATTCGGTTCTTTTAGTTGGAAGCTCAAGAACGGACCGGAGTAATTCAAGTGAAAATGAAGTCTTTATTTGTAGTCACACGTCAAAGCATATCAGCGCTGGGCTCAGTGGGAAAGAATCCCCGCAGGAAGTCTGTCAGACTGCGCCTCGATTTCCGGTTGTAATTTGTATTTATAGCTTCATAGGTTGGACTCACATTCGACCGATTATGATTGGACATGAGTAGGTTCAACATGCTTCGTCATATTCTCTGGATCAGCCCAAAACAATGTGTGTGTGTGAATCTGCCCTTGCTTTCCCAGGCTTTCCTAATTGTTTTGTCTTTCTACTCCTGGATCACTTTAGGTCATCATGGAAAAGTACTGAGACTATTTCATTCATAATGTCTAAGAACAAAGCCAATTTTTACAACTATATTGTCTTTCTGATGGATAACGGGAGCTCAGTCTGAGCTGCACAGCTCCGCTCTTCCTCCTGCTCTACCACACATCTCCACTAGATGGCACAGTGTAGTCAAGAGTGAAACGGAGGCTGCTGGAGGACGAGGGATGGTGCTGTTGCTGTTTGTGGGGGATGTAGTCCAAGTCTTAGGGTTTCATCAGACGAAGCAGCTCTTTATATGGGTGATGAAGGGTAAACATTTGCTTTGTTCGGCCGTCCCCTGTGATCCCCCTTATGCTACATCTTAGGGGTGAGTTTGGCTCAAAGTCTGCTGCAGTTTTGTACGTGTCACTGTGTGTGTGTGTTATTTGGAGAGTGCATGCAGTTGTGTGTGTGTATGAAGGTGTCGGAGTACATATCCAGCTATTTACACCTGTCAGTTTGTGTGTGGGCCCAGTGTTGGCTGACATTTCTACTGAAACAGGCTCTGAGAGTGGTTGTCAGGTTTGATGATCATGAGACGTGGTTCTGAACAAGGCATCAGGATAACAAGACCTGACACTGACCTCATGGATGCAACAGCAAAGGTTTCACAAGAACGGCTGCAAAAAGTTGGGAAACTGTGTAAAATGTAAAGAAAAACATTTGTAAACCGGATAAACCAATGTTCCATTCATATGGTGTCGACATTGAGAAGCTCTCAATGCAGGAACATGTTGGAACAAGGACATGTTTACCACTGTGTAGCTTCCCCTCCTATTTTAACAACGGTCGATAAACATCTGGGAACTGAGGAGACCATTTGCTGAACCTTTTGGAGGGAAATGTTGTCCTGTTTTCAGTTAGCAGGCCAGTCCGGCACCCCAACTCCTTCACTACAAAGTCATGCTGTTGTAATTAAGGATGTCCCCATCTGATCATGTGACCGGAAATCAGACTTGAAAAAAATCTAAATCAAATGAGTCTGACTCGTGGGCAAAAAAACCTGATCGGGACATCCCTAGTTGTAATACATTCAGTCCATGGTTTAGCATTATCTTGCTGAAATCGGCAAAGACCTCGGGACGGCTTTCCAATTTCCCTCAGTGCATTTGTAATGAGCTTTGGCCCTTAAAGACGGCAGCATTTCTGGATCATGTTCACATTTGATTTCTGGGAGTCCCTGCAGTCTGTTTTTAATGCAGTGCGGTCTGAGGGCCCCGAGATCAAGGTCATCCGCTATTGATTTGCAGCTATGCACCTTGCATTCGGAGATGTTGCTTATGGTATATTATGTACTATAGATGATTGAACATTGAAAGTCTGAGCAATTTGACATTGCTCCACAGTTTGTGGATACAGTTTTTCACAGATTGCTGAACCTCCGCCCATCTTTACTTTTGAGAGACCCTGGCAGATTAAATCGATGCTGCTTGTGTATTCACTTGTGAGGCAGTCCTGTCAACTTTACTCTAGCAGGTACGACTGCTTCACGTTCAAGACGGTTCTTTAGCCACAACATAGTATGCAGCTGCGTCTGCATGATGGCTGGTATCATGAGGATAGGAGGGGCTGAAGCATCAGAGCCTGCAGTGATGATTTACCTAAGTTTGCATGTTGCCAAACAGATGCTGCATGCAAAGAAAAACTGTATCATAGCCCTCACTTTGCTCCAGAAGCTGACCTGCGACTTGTGTTTCTTTGGAGCAATGTTTGTAGTGTAAAGAGGGTAAGCATGGCATCAGCTCTCAGTGACTTCAGGAAGACTCTTTTAAACCAGAGCCCAAGCAGAAGCACTCTGGTTTCTCTTTGATACTCCCCGTGTTGCAGGCTGAGGGATTTTCAAGACTCCTAATTTGCACAAAACCCTGAATCAAGTTCAAGGCGGTGGTGTTCCATCTAATCAGTGCTCATGTTCACAGTCAGAGTCGGAGCTAATTATGATAACAATGAGCGGTTGAACCAAGGCCTCTGCCTGCTAAAGTTAAATTTCTCTAATAGATCCAATCACTAGAGAGTTATTCAGCGTGGAGAACTCTGCAGATCTGAAAAATAAAGATCTAAAGATGCTATGGATAAAGTGACTGATATAATCAGTATTTCTTTCTTTCTTTTCTTTGTTTCTCAGTGCTCTGTAGAATGTGAGTTCGGAGAACAACATCTGAATGCTTATAAAACCTTCCATTAAAGTAAAGCTGCTGCATGCATTCTGAATTGTATATATATATATATATATATATATATATATATATATATATATATATATATATATATATATATATATGTATGTGTGTGTGTGTGTGTGTGTGTGTGTGTATATTTATAGGATGATAAATGTTTGGGCTGCACAGATAAATGATTACAACAGCAGAGCAGGTGGCTGCCTGTCATGTGTGAGATAACCCTCATTGTGTGGAATCCATGAAAGATGATCAGATGACTCAGAGCTTTGTGGAAAAAAAGCCTCACCTGTCACCTCATTACTTCATCAGGCTGCACAATGACTGCTTCGGATGGCGGATGTTCTTTCTGGTTTCAGTCAAACTTTTAACATCACACTGCTTTCTTAGTGTCCCGTGTGGAGACTAACACAGTATGTTCCGTATGAAACTGACTTGAACAAGTGGAGTTGAATCTACAGTTCTATACTTTATTTTTCAGCCCTGCTTTTGCTTAATCCACTCTTGATTTATTTATTTGGACAAGACCCACGTAGTGAGTGCCTCAGGCTTCCTGTAGGAGCTGTTGTGGGAGTTCAATGGGAGTGAGGACTTTGCTGTAAGTGATTAGACTTTATGCTCAGCGAGACTTTTATTCCGATTCTTAGTTGTAAAGCTCAGCTTAAGTAGGCAATACACATGGAAATAAGTTGTGGAAAACAGTTGGTTTAAAGACGGACAAAAAAGTCACATCTCGGAACATTTTTTATTATCCTCAGTGAAAAACGGATTCACTGACTGCAATTATCCAATGTTTTGGGCACCTTCCAGATGTGAACCAAGTTGACAACATGGTTAGTTTGTGCATCTTGGGTTTTTATTGAAGCTTTGTCTCGTGAGGATTTAACTACTGACAGACATCAGTGCAGCATGAGCACGCCAGCAGGGGAGGGATGGATCAAATCCAGTTGCTTCTGGGGTGTATAGATGTGTCCAGTTCCTTTAGCTGTCTCCAGTAAAAGTTCGTAAAACACCCAGGGGAAAAAGCAGTGGGTGTTGATCTTCAACTCTCCATCACCCTGTCTTTGCACAGAAACAATCCACTCAGGTCCACTGACCTGAAACATCCTTTTACATAATAAGTGCACTGCCTCAGACCTCTGACTCTCCACAGAATGCATCCACAGTGATTAGTAACTCCATTAAGTATCTCCTTTAAGGACACAGCCCCCTAACAGAAGCAGTTCAAGGTTGATAATTGACCCTTCAGTCATCCAAGCATAAATCTGATGCTCTCTGCTGCTTTTAATCCCTCCAACATCTGCCGTGATGCGTCTCAGCTTTGCTCTTCCCAAAATTAATCCAGTTTTTCTTCTTCTTAATATTTCTCTGCAGTTTACATAGACAAAATAGACATTTTAGTAGTAAGCTAGAGATCTGATTTGTCAGTTGACAGTTCAGTAAAACATAAAACTTAGTTTTTGTATTTGCTTAAAACATATCAAAACACAGAGTGAAATGTTTCTATGCAAATATCTGAAAGAATCTGGGTTTTGTTGAAAACTAATTGGGGAAAAAAAGATATTCTCATTTAAAATCATATTTTAACGAGACAATTTGCATCAAACTTATTAAACTCAGGGGTTTTGTTTTTTGGATTAATAGCTGATACTGGTGCATACAGTTTAACTATTTTTCTCACTTTTATGAAGATTCTAATGTTCATGGTGGGATTTTTGTACGATTATGATCAGTTTTTGCTTTGCATATCAGATATGTTTGGTAAACTATTCCATTATTTACGTAAAACGCAGCATTCAGTGGGACACATTTTCTATTTCTTGCTCTGCAGAAGTTCTACAGTTCTAAATCAGAACCTGCTTGGAGAAAAACAAAAAAAAAAACGGTGAAGAGCTGAAGTTGAGCACTTCCCATTAAAGTAGCAGGTGTCAGTTTTTTTTGTTTTTCTTCCATCAGTAAGAAGATATCTGATTGGACTGGACTTGGAAAAACACTAGTTCGCAATTAGTCTGTTATTGAGTGCTGTGTTGTGGGCAGATCTTTGGTTATTGACCAACTGCAGTGCTCCATGCCAGTTTTGGAAGTGAGGAGGCGGCGGACTACAGCAGCAGAGATTGAAGCTAATTTGTTTGTGAAGCACAATTGAGGCAGAAAACTCGATGGCAGCACACAGGGTGGAGCAGAACATTGTAATCGTACCGATGCATAAAAACACAGATTTTCAGGTGATAGTGTAATATTTACAGTACGCTGGAGAGCAGTGAAGAAAGCTATGAGAACACTTATTTTGGCCACAGGTGGGACATTTTCCTGTGCAAACACGATTTGATTTTCGTTTTATTCTCCTCCTCCAGAAATGTGTCCTCTCGCTCCTGACTTTATAGCCTCACAGTCCTCTCCAAAAAAAGAAAAAGAAGTAGGGTATTTCTGAAATACTGTATGCTGCAGTCCTGCTGCATTGTGCTGCATTAGACAGACTGACATCCAGTCATCCGACGGTGTGGATGTTTGAATGCACTGCTGAGTCAGCGTGGTGGAGAACATTTACTCAAAGTACATTTGAGTAATGTACTCAACAGTGCATTTACTCTTGAGGTCAAAACCCATCTTCCACCTGGAAGGAGCACTCCACCAACCTCTGGTTGGGAACTTAGAGGCCGACTCTCACACCCCCCCCCTCCCCATACAATGCAGCTCTCATAATGCCTCACATTTTGACGTGACGGGATAACTGATCTCTTTCTTTCTTACATTATTTACTTATGTGCACTGTCTGTAAGATGTGAAGCAACTCTTCAAGTTTGTTGCTTTCATAAAAGAAAATAAAAGCTTTTTTCCTCTCTCTCGGTTTACTTTCATCTGTAGAACAGCTCATTTCTTTCTCTTCTCCGATGAGCAGATTCTGATTTATTTATTTTTTTTAAATGTAAGGATGCTGCAGCCTGTAATGCACACACTTTTTCACATTACAGGGCCACAAATTCTCCTGATGTCTACATAAAAGAAGCAACAGCTCGATAAGTGAAAGTCTGGAGATGGAAGATTTTATCTCGGGCTCATAATGCAGAAGGTAATGGAAGCCTCGGCCGTGCAGCAGCTGGTATTGTGGCTCAAGGCTGGCTGTATTGAGATTTTATCAAATACCTTTTTTTTTTTTCTCAATACAGATTTTACTGAATCTAATTGGGCTTAGATTTAATTTGACTTTAGTTATAATTAAATTAAGAAAATGTGGTCACACTTCATATTTATTTCTTTTTAATTGGAATTAGTTATTAGATAATGAGGCTCTTTGAAATCCTTACAACATGTAATTCAACATACGTGTTAATAAATCTACATCTGTGTTCTTAATCACATAATTAGCACATTTTTTGCTTAGAGTCAAAGACAATCAGATATGCATTGATTAGCATTGAGATCTTTAAAAGAAATCCGAGGGATTTGTTAATGTTTGTAAGCTGTGAATTAAAAACAAATCAGAGGGGTCAGACGGTTGGACAGGAGTAGGGTAGGAGATATCAGATAGGATTTAGGATTATATTTAGGATGTCATAGGACGCTTAATGTATAAACGCTGCCATTTTGGGTGAATGGCAGATTTGGGTATCTACAAATGAGATTTATCTCTTTTTTTTTTTTTTTTTTCTAACCCATCCACCACCCCCCCTCTTCTCTTAAGATGTGCGAAAACAGTTCTGGAGTGGTGTTATAGTGGAGTTTTATTGAACTTATCTAACTTTGACCTAGTTTTCAGAGCATTAAAAGGCAAAACGTTCAGTAGAGCTGGTGAAGTATTATATGTGATGTTAATTAGCTTCATCTGTAGCTAATTAACATCACATATAATACTTGTCTATGATCTAATGTCTTTGATTTGTTGGTACTTAAAGGGATAAAAAACAAAACAAAAGGGCCACTGAGACGTTTATCGTTGAACTTAATGAATCCCAATCAAAACAGTCCCTCTCCCTCAGCTGTAGCTTAATCGTGAGGTGTTGGAGAATTAGCGCCACCTACTGTTAATCTTGATGAACCCAGTTCAGTTCCCATTGGGTATAAGCTGAAAAAGCTGTTAAAAGAATATCTTCTAATGAACACTTTCTGACTTTTTGAATCAGTTCTGCAGATTGTACTCCCTCTCAATCCTGCACTGACCGGCAACGTGCTAAATTGGTTTGTTTTAAACCTTTAGTACCAACTTTAATACACATTAACTGACAGATGTATGGTATTTTCCATTTGAGTGCTGCATGTGCTTCAAAATAAGCTCCTTGAAAAGTGTTGATCCTGACTGTCAGAATATTTCACTTCCACCTGGAGGGACTAGACCTGCATCCGCTTTGTGCCAGAGGCTAATGAACAATTAGCCAATCTGTCCGTGTCTTAATTATTGTTTTCCTTCTCTTCACACTGGATAAGATCCAGCAATGTGCAATAAAGTGGTTTCAGATTTAATTTTTATCGGAAATTCATTGGCTTTGCCAGCACAATTTGTCTGAGCATGAATGATCTGCTGACACCTTACACTGTGTCGAACAATCAAATCAACTAAAAAAGATTAATCCTTCCAATAATTCACATCTTTGCACCTCTTGAAATGAAAATGAAATGCCAGACTGACCTCCTAAACTCAGTTATCTGCCACCGCATGGAGCCCCGTGTCCAATTCTTGGGTTGGATTTCCACTTTGGCTGCTGCTAAATAAAAAAAACTTGACTCTGTTGGTATCATCATCTGAGGATTGAATAAAACAGAAGAGGCATTTTGTAAGGAAAATGTCTTTATCTGCGAGTGTTGAGGCATTTGTTTACTGGGTGTGGGTTTGCCTTGATGTTTGGAGCGTGTCCAGTGAAGCGCCTTTACTGAAAGCTGGGCCATCCACAGGGGAGCCTGGAGCTCTGGAGGGAGATACATTCACCAGCAATGAGTCCTCAATCATTTAGCTGACGGCGATGGGTTGAACTGGTTTGATTTTCCTCTTTAAATGGAGACGAAACACTGAAACATGCACATACACTCACCATCTTTCTGGCTGCTTTAACACACAAACAAGCACTCAAACGAAAACAAACAGGCTTCTCAGTTAGCCTCTGTGCAAAGAAATCAATACATTGTTTTTCTCAAATAAGCTTCCAGCCCACTGTTCCCTGTTCCCTGCAGTGCTAGAGCAAATAAAGGCTAGAAGTCATGGATGTTCTTAGCTTTGCTAGACTTAAGAGTCAATATTTTGGCTTAGACAGTGTTGACTATGCCTTCAAACATTGCAAAGTGGTGTTTAAAGAAGTCCCGCTTTGTAAACTGGTACACTGAGCCCAAGATATTTAATGTTTTGTCTCATCAGCTTCATTTCATTTGTTAATCGATGATCATTCCTCAATTTCAGGCCTGCAGCACATTCCAAAAAAAGTTGAGATGGTAAAGCTTTTCCCACTTTATGTTGCTATTTCTTCTCACAAGATTTTTTGGCATTCTGATTAAAAATATATATATTATATACAGTGCTTAATTTGTAAAGTGGGAGGTCCCGGAGCGCAGAGGATGAGTGGCTCAAAAAAAAGCGTGCCAGGGGGGCACTTTCGAGCAACCCTGTGCGCCAAGCCGAAAATAATCTGGGCATGTATTGTAGGCCTAATAACGATAGTCACATCAAATCCGGATAGAGTACAAATTCCTATGCAAGCTTAGGTCGTTTGGGTCGTTTGAAAAACATCAACACACTTCCTTGCTTCTTTTGCATTTTGTCGTAGGCTACGAAAACTACACCATCGCCGCTTTACAAACTCTCTGGCTAACTGTCCAATAGAACGGAAGTGTGCACCCTCTTTTTCCGTAATATAGATATTTTCAGTATCTCGTTTCATGACAGAAATCACCAACAAGACGGATATCAAAACCAGACATTGACACTAAACAAACTTTAATTTATTTGTTTAATTATTTGATTTTTTTTTAGCTGGCGGAGCCAAACTCAGAGGTTCCGGAGCGCGCTCCGGCTTGCTCCCCCTCAAATTAAGCCCTGATTATATATATTATATTACGTCATATCCGTGTCCAGAAAAACTTCATCAATTCATTACATTAAGTTATGTTAAAACTAGCCCACATTTGTGCTGTGGCCATTTCAATTCATTTTGTAACTTTAAAAAATGCTGTACATGTTAAGGAGCTCTTTTTGTCTCTAAATGTCAGCTGCTGGACTGACTGACACAGACTGATGCGCATTGTTTATGGGAACGACATTCATTCTAGTATGATTCAACTTGTTTGGTTTTTTTTAAGGAGGAAGAAAATTGCAATTACTGATTTATATCGAATCACAATACTTGTAGAATCGCAATTATCAAGAATCGTGATACAATCGAATCATGACCAAAGCATATCGTCCCACCCCTACTGAATACATCTGATACTCAGGAATACCGTTGTTGCTTTTTAACTGTAGGAAAGTTGGTATGATCATGTCATTTTATATTGTATTAACATTTGAAATTGTCTTTTGAACTCTCTTCTCTTTATAACACAATGGAACAATTCTGGCAAAAATATGAGTTTATAAAAAGTGGACAACGGGGCAGAGAAGGAGGATGAATGAATCCAAAGTAAAATGAAATTTACCTGCAATGTTTCAATACAAGACCAAGCAAACAATCCTTTTTTTCCATCTTAAATAAGAAGTGGCAGTAAGTGTTCATCCCTGTGGGCTTATCCTACAGGGATTGAGACAAAACATGAAATATCATAAATTCACACAGTCTGCTATGAAATAAAAGTCAAAGTAAATCTATTTCTGAGCTTCTGTATTGTCCCATCTTTATCCATACGACACAGAGGGCTGTTTTGCTTATAACAGACACTTTGAATGGTAGGAGTGTTTGTTTGTTTTTGAGAAGAAGTCAAAAACAGTTCAAAGAATCATAGATGATGTAAAAAAAAAAACAAAAAAAAAACAGCTCCTTGTCAACCTGTAGTGGTTCAGTTCCAGCTCGGCAGCTTCTAAAAGCCATCAGTTCTCTAATGTCACGATGCACACAGGCATTGCAACCATTCAATACACACTCCTGCAGTGACCCAGTGGGAGTTTTCCCGACTGTCCTGTCCTCCCACTCTTTAATTTAGTCTCCTTACTCGATACATCACTTTTCCTCCATCTGTGCTGAAGTATAAGTGCTCTGCCGGTCGCTTGTGTTCTGGAAGATTAGAGAACCGCAGGAGATGGTCCTGAATGAGGGAAGGGAGTGCAAACGGAGAACAAATGCGTTCAATACTCCAGCCTTTGCCATCGTGTCTCCAGAGGAATATGAGTTGGTGTTTGAACTAAATGGTATGATTAGATTGGTCTTTTCTTCCAACACATGCTCTACACACCCTTTCCCCCATGATTTATTTGCCTTCCACTTCCACTAGAAGCATCACAGCTTCTGCTCTGAGTGCCTGTGTGTCATTGGAAAGAAGTTGTTAGTTGGTACAATGTGGTTTGTAAAGGAACCCCGCAGAGAAGGTGATGATTCAAGCTGATGGGAAACGGATGAAAAGCAGTGAGCAATTTGTCGCTGCAGGGCTGCATGTTAACTTCGCCTACGTTTATGACATCATTACAGCAGATAGGTGCGAAGCTCCGTGAATAGAAGTGTTCATTGATGCTAGCAATAGTTCGCTACTTTGCATGCGCTTTGAGGAAATGGCTGAAATGAGACGCTAGTACGGGCTTCACACTCTTGCCTTGATTACAGAGCTGCACATAGGAATGAATAGACCAGAGATGGGGACTCAAGTCACTGTGACTTGGACTCGAGTTGCTGTTTTGGTGACTTGTGAC
This sequence comes from Odontesthes bonariensis, assembly GCF_027942865.1. Lineage (NCBI taxonomy): Eukaryota > Metazoa > Chordata > Actinopteri > Atheriniformes > Atherinopsidae > Odontesthes > Odontesthes bonariensis. Next base: position 7,336,397 of record NC_134526.1, on the reverse strand, counting down.
TTGACAAAAAATAAGAGACTCGAGTCGGACTTGGAAGTTAAAGACTTGGCACTTGACTTGAGACACGATGACTTGAATGTCTTGAGTGTTATTCAGTTCCTGTTTTCAGTTTGAATCTAAAATTAATAAATTAATTTAAAAAATAATATCGATTACCCGGTAGGAGCGCAGGCTGAGAATGGCGTCATGATTGGATCCCTACCCTGTCAATCAGTCATGTCTCTACATACCTTATGTGTTTATTGGAGAGACCCGCCCTCTCATATCAGATATGCATCAACATGTCAGCGGGAGGGGGACCGAGAGTCTTTGTCTTCGGCTTTCGTAATCACCATTTTGACGGCAAAAGACGAACAGCACAGTGCAAGACATGCGGCGTCAACATCTCAGACAGCCAGACGACAACTTCAAACTTTGTTCATCATTTGAAGATCCATTCTGACCAGTAAGTGCTTGTCAAATTAGCTAATATTATCCTGTTAGCCTAGTCAGTAGTTAGCTAACGTTAGCTTGATATGATACGGGGTGGACAGGTTGGACACATTGGCCAATGATGTTTACTGACAGTTACTTATATCTTTGTGTTTTCACTTTATTAAGATTAGATTCTGCAGGTAAAATTGCAATAATAAGGTGACTTGACTTTGACTTGACCAAGAAAAAAATACTTGGGACTTACTTGAGACTTGCACATGTGTGACTTGGTCCCATCTCTAGAATAGACTTCCGGTTGACTCGCTTATGCACACACAGGTAGGTGGAAACAAGGTGCAAGGGTTTATGTGCACTGTTACAGATTTAATGTTTACAATATTTAAATAAAGCATTGTTGAAAAATATGACTAAGTACAGTGATTATGGATGGGTTTCACCATCAAAACCTTCTAAATGTACATTATCTCAGTGTCTCCATGTGTGTGTCACGGGGGCAGACTTGGTTTTGTGGAGGCACTGATTTGCTTTTTTTCTCTTGTTGCAATTTGTTTGGAGTGAAAACATACAGTACAGAGGAAGAGGAACAGATCATAACCAGATTCTGAATCAATTACATGGCACCCTTAGTGAGATTTGGCTATGTGGCTCTGGGAACTGACAGGGCTTTTCATAGAGGGAACTTATTTTCTTCTCCTGTGACCTGGAAATTTGTTACCCCTCGGTCATCCTCCAATTTTCCATCCCCTTCAATGCTCATTGAGGAGATGGGGACAGAAGATGCTTCTGGAGAAGCTTGCAGTGAGGAAACTGGTGCTTCCTATGCAGCAGTCTTTTGTCAAGTGGCATCTCCCTTTGTGGCACATATTTCCACTTCAGGCTGCTAGAATTTCTCATTTGGCAGTTTTGACTCCTCTCTCCTCGCGTCTGTAAAACCTGAGAGGAGCTGAGATGCATGGAAGCAACTTAAATGAGGGATGGAAGGAGGTAATGGATAATGCAAGGCATCTCAGGTATGCTTTGCATAATTAGAGGCATATTGGTGTGTTCAGCAGCCATCAGCAGATAGTTGGAGAATAAATCCAGGTTTTTAATCGGTTGACTTTTTTCTTAATGTAATTAAAAGCAGTAGTGAGTATGCCAACTGATTAAGGGACATGCGTTTGCTTTATGTATGACTTTTGGAAGTAATCACAGCAAAGGTTACTAGCTCACTATTTCAACCAAAGTCGGCAAGCAAGTTAATTATTATTTTCTAAAAAAGTCTGAGCATATCTTCCTGTTCCTTCAGAGGGATCTTGAGATCTCGGCTGCCTCAGCGAGGCTTACTGAGAATAATTCCACGAGTTCATTCGGTGATATTTCGCCTCGCAGGCACCGTCATACATTTTTTATTCCTAAAAATAGAACTTCTTCACTACTGAATATTTGTGCCACCCAAAGCTAGTGTCGACATGATGTTTTACCCAAGTTTCTTTGTCTGAGCTACAAAATCTCCCTTTGATCAGCGTTAGTGCATTTTAAACACAGATGAACAAGAACAATCCCACTTTTAATTGTTTAGCCAAAGTCTACCGGGGAGGAGAAGAGTTTTTCTCTCATTTCCATGTTGATTTTCTATGTGGTTGTTGTTTATATTTCTTTATTCAAGTCATCTAATATCACGTAATTATGTAACCAGAAGAGTATTTCTGCTCATGATGGGCCTAAATGATTGCATCAGCTGAACAGTTCAGTCATCCGTTCCTGAAAGGAAAGATTGAATCTTCTGTTTCCAGGTTGAAGCAGGGCGTTTCAACTTCCGGAACACAACAATAAAGGTTTAGAAGAATTTCCTGCCTCGGGCCAAAAAGCCTGCTTGACTGCCATAACCTTTTTCTGTGTGTGGATGTGATGATATACAGTCTGCTCAAACTCTTATATGTCTTAATATATTCTTTCACTCTACCCGTCTCATGCCTCTTGGGCGTTGGCTTGGTGAGCGGCAGAAAACACGGGAGGCATCAGTGATGAGGGGCAAACTTGATGCTCATATCCGCACGATGTAATTCTCAAGCTGTTAGACGAGTTGATACTGTTGTTTTCATTCTTGTTCATACATTGCGCCTAAGGTGAAATTCCAGCCTATGCGGATTTGTAAAGCGTGGACTGTGTTCCACATCCAAGGGCATCTGTGTGCTGGTTATATGAATGTATTATTTGATCTTTTTTTTTCTGCCTCTGTGAAAGTGAGGAAATATGTGCAATAATGCTCTCACAGTACCTCAGGTTACAGGCGAGACTTTCTAATGGAAACCAACATTTTGACTGTAAAATTGAAAACTCACACCCTGTTCTGCCCCCACTCGTGAAAAAGATCCAGAAATACTGAAGCACTTTTGAGGCAGAAGCCACCTTTTTCTGACCGAGGACTGTGGCCTTGGAGGTACTAGCTGTCATCCTGGTTGCTGCACACTCAGCCGTAAAGTGCCCGCTGGAGGCATCTATTCAGAAAAATTCCACAGGACCAAAAAGCGAAGTTGCAATCGCAAGCCAAATTTACCGGGAACTCTTCTCCCCCTTGACTGAGCCTGGAGACTCTATTCATAACGGTTATGAACAGAACCTCAGACAAAGGACAGCCCTTGGCAACCCTGCTTTCTGTTGTGTTCAGTGTATGTTTTTTCTGCTGTTGAACAGCATGTTCTTCCGGATGAAATCCATTGACCAGTTGATGCCAGGCCTCGTACTGCTGTTTTTTTTTTTTTTATTTACATGACACTTTGTTCATGGTTTCATATTTTAAATATTGACTTAATTTACTGTAATTCTTTTCCTGTGTCTTGACTTCCTGCCAAACTCATTTAGTTTCTGCTGGTTAAAACATCTGCTGACTGAACGCTTTCAGGCATTCAGTCTTCATGATATTCAGATGGGCCTCTATTTTTGCAATGAAAATATGTCAAAAATAAATTGCTTTGATGGTTCTGGATTTTGATGCTGTATTTCCCCCCGATAATTACCTTGCAAAATTAAAGGAAAACAAGAACTGATCAGAGTTTTATTCAGCCTAAAAGTTCAATTTGTGTGTCTTTGCATACAGAACCCGTCAATAACATGAAAGGGCTCCTTTCTTCTAGACCTTCTAGTTGGCCAATAAACACGGTCATTTCGTGAGCACAATGTGAAAGACGAATATATCTCTTTGGACATAATATATCCAAGACTTTGTAGAGAAAGCCTCTAGTCACTTGTTTTACTTCATGCTGTCAGATGGATGCGGGCGTTGGTGAAAAGCAGGGGCAGAATTTAAGCAGTGTTGGAGTCCACACAGATTTTCCTCCTCTGTGCTCAGACAGCAGCGTGTTTTTTCAGTTAAAGCATCTGACAGGGAAAGGGATCTTAATGCATGACCAACAAATGACAGTGATCATGAAAAAAAACCCATCGAATTTGAGTATTCTCTCTGTCCAAAGAGACCACATGAATAATTACAAGCTGGCTGATGGCGCTATGAGAGTGCACTCCGTGGCTCCTTTGTTCTTTGTGTTCTCAAAGGCTGCTTTTTGCCTCTTCGCTGCAGAGAAATGCATTTTGAAATTCTTTCTGAACTGTTTGTTTATTACTCTGAAAACATGCTCCCTCTCAACACGCAGCCTCTCAATCCTGCATTAGTTTTTACTTTAGTGCTTTTTCGCAATTACACAAATCCATACCATTTGTATATTTAATGAAATGTTTTGTGCAAAAAGATCACCAGGTTGATGAGACGGAAAGGGGATGAGTGGTATGAGCGACCTATCGTCCCAAGGCCGTTGACTTTTGTGTGAAATCCGCCTGCTTCGCTGCCAACGAGAAGCTCTTCCTCGTCTTGCTTATATGAGTTATGCAGCTGAAAGATTGTAGAAATCCCACAGTGGGCCTATTGTGACTCACTGTGGCATTGCTACAATCTTTCAGCTGCATAAATCATATAAGGCTCCAGTGTGATGGCTTAAGGAAATTTGATTATTAGACCTCTTCAAGAAATGGTATTAATATTTTACCTCAACCCACAGCAGATAAATCCCAAAAAACTTTCATTCTCTCAGTGAACTGTCGTCAATATGAAGCCTTGATCACTGTTATGAAGTCTTGGATACGGTAGTTTTAGTACAAATAAAAAATGCTTCACTTTATTTATTTTTTTCTTTTGCATCATGATTAAAATTACAGTTGTAATGTTCGACCTTTTCATGAAAAAGGAAAAGTAGCTCTCCCTCAACGGTTCCTATGGTTTCCTTGGACATTTATTGAAGGCCAAATCATTCAGGGTTTATCTGATGACAAAAAGTATAGCCAAGAAAATGGCTTCCTGATTGGCCCAATGATTGAATCGGCCAGAAATTCAATCACTTGTTCAACCATTTGTCGAAATTTACATATCAAGCAGAACCAACAGTATTCAATCATCTGTGTGATTCCTGCCTCTGTTATATTTTTATTATTATTATTATTTTTTTTTTTGCACATTTTACATATAAAACATCATAATAATAATAAAATTAAACATTGTGCTGGTAGAAGTTGGAAGCCAAAAAAGGCTTATAAAGATACCTCCCCAATATAAGTAACTATCGTTATCTTTACAGTGTCAAAATTAAATATTGACACAAAAATTATTAAAAATAAGACGAGAAATAAACAATTTATACACAAAAAAATATAATTACAAAGATGCTTAACAGAAACCAAACAGTGTTACAAATCTTTGCTAATTAAAAATCTTTTCAGGTGTCTTTTGAACAATGACAATGTTGATATTGATTGTAGTAATGTGGGTAGATTGTTCCAGGGAGACGCACCTCTGTAAATATGAGAATCTTAACATGATACCTTGGAATTAAGTTGTTGACATCAGTATGAATTTTGAGTACATATGAATAGCCTCATTTTAAAGGTTTATATTAGGTGTCCACTTTCCCAAGTGCTGTGTTCATCCTATTTATATTGTTTGACCTTCGCTCTATTCACCACAATATCTGTTGCTTTATTTTAAAGTGCTCTGTAGTTGATGCACAGATGAGCCATTACATTATGGCCAGCGACCGGCACAATGAAAAACACAGATTACGTTGTTACAGTGGGATATATTAGTCACCAAATGAAAATTCTGTTTTACAGGTTGATTAGTTTTTAAGCAGAAAAACAAATTGAAGCCAAATTATGATGGCAACACAGCTGGGACAGAGCATCTCCATCACTGCAACTCTTTTGGGTTGTCATTGGTCTAGAGGTGGTCGGGAAAACTGGAGAACCGGCGTCACAGTCAGGCGCTACCGACACTCTGGCCCATGTTGCCCAATCCAACACAAGTGCTGATTTTGCTCAAAGTGCTGAAAAAGTCTAAGCCGACTCTGATTGAAAAGTGTCAAAATACACAGTTTATCACAGTTTGTTGTGTGTGTGTGTATGTATGTATGTATGTATGTATGCGTGTATGGAGCTTGCTGGCTGTAGACCGGTCAGGGTGCCTTTGGGAAAGTGGGCATCAGAAGTGGACCACAGAGCAATGAAAAAAGGCAGCTTGATCTGGTATACATCATATACTTCAAGACTTAACTTTGGGTCCTGCAATTCACTTGAATGTCACTTTAAACGTAGCCCCTACTTTAACATTGTTGCGTACCAAGTAAAACTCTTCTTGGAAACTGTATTCCTTGGTGGCAGTGGCCTCCTTTAGCAGAATCCTGCACCCTGCAACTCTGCAAAAAACGGTTCAAGAATTGTTTCTTTCTAAATGAGCATCTGTGTGATGTGCTCGGATAAACAAATTAGATCTATGGAGGCCCTGCCTAGCACCTTGCTGGATTTTAAGGGTCTAATTACAGACTTCTGGATGCCAATTACCGCAGCAAAAGTTCAGATCTCTAGTGGAGTCTTCGAGTGGTCAGTGCTGTTTTGATGGGGGAAAAAGGGAACTTTTCACTGCCTGTGATGTGCTTGATTTAATGCTTTTAACATTGTTTCCTTTGGGAGGCTCATACTCTGGAAATATTATAATAGAATTAAAGAAAGACAATCTTTAGGTCAGTATAGTGTAGGTTGTGAGCAAAATCAAATATTTGTTGGTGTCAACATCTAGAAAAGTGTAAATTATTATTATCTTAAGTCCAATGTTTATGTACCCCGTGGTGTTATTACAGCCTTTATAATACTGTACATGCTAGGAGACCAAACATTACTAATCCCAGGTAATGAGAGGCACAGTTGCTCATGTTTCCTTCTTTGCTTAAAGCTGTGTGGGATGAGAAATTGACTCATTTTCCAAGTGCGTGCCTTGGCCTCTCCAGGAATGATAAACTTGCACTCTGAATGCCTCACGTTAATTACAAGACATAAGTAATTGTATTCAAGGCATCCGTTGCCTCAAGATCTAATGAGAAGCAAAACTACAGAAAACTTGTGTATTACATAATAACGTGCAATGCCTTCTGGCTACAATTCATATCTACCAAATGCCGTGGTTTCATTGTTTTACTGTCACTGCACTTTGATAACATGAATCCAGATGTTTTTCTGCCCTTCATCAGCCATTGATTAATAGAAAGTAGAAAGACAATAATGTGTTAGTGACTGACATCTAGTTCTGAACAGCCTGCTATGTCATTGGACTACTCAAAACTTCAGGTTTATAATTGGCACGCCATTTCATATATATGCCGAAGAAACCTCTTACTTAATTCCTTTTGGAAGAGAAGTAGAAAGTTGCACCATCAGTCAAACAAATCTGAAGAAAAGCCAAATTTATATCCAGTGATTGATAAGCAGCTTTATGAACCGGAGCTCTTAAAAAGGGAACCAAAGAGAGGGACAGAAATATGTTTTTCAGAGAGAGAGAGGGTTTGAACAATGCTGACAGGGAGCAGAGTTGGAAATGGATAATGACAGGATTTTCACCATTTAATCCTCCCTAATGGCCATCCTGAAACCACACAGCTCTACAGTTATATTGATGATATGGAATTCCATATGTTAATATAATTTTTATATTCCATGAACCCATATTTAGAAAATATCCAGTGAAACCATAATTAGTCTTTTCTTTGCCGATTTGAAAGGATTTTTTAGTTCGAAGCTGTCGACAATAATGCATGGTGAGGTTCCACTACAGTCATTTATATACACATATATAAATATATACAGAAGGGTATCCATATATACAGACATATATATATATATATATATATATATATATATATATATATATATATATATATATATATATATATATATATATATATATATATATATATATATATATATATATATATATATATATATATATATATATATATACTGTAGCCGACCTAACTGTTTACTTCTTTTATGAGCTGCACTGAAAGTCATTATGAATATTATGCTGTGACTGATTGTATTCTTACAATTGGTAAAAAGAAGTCTTTCAAAAGTGTCAAAATGTCACTGATTGTCATTTGCAAATTTATTAAGCTGACTGAATTTAGCTAATTTCTTGCCTGAAAAACGGCAATATAGCAACGAGCAAACTTTTTGTTCATCTGCCCAAGACTTAATCCATTCAACCCCAGATTCCATCAGTCCAAAAACAGATTTATCTGTTCTAACCCCACTTTTCAATCAGCTTTAAGCTTCCATATGTTGTCTTGTAGGATTTGTTTTTCCCTTAAGTCTACCAAGAAGTAGATGTATGGTGCATTTCAGTTTCAGTCTGATACATCTTTATAGGAACAGTTGGATATTGTTGGAAGTGGCTTCACAGTAATTATGAAATTACAAAGCATAACTACAGCATGTCTGTAGTAGGGTTGTGAGTGATACAGTTGCCTAAAGTATGATTAAGATACTAAAACAGCTGAGCAGAGAAAGACTAAAGGCCCATCTGTTTCAAAGTGAAACTTCTCTGTGTAATTAAACACGTTTAACATGACCATGGATTTAAAATGCAGTGTACCACTTTGAATCTAAGCCTTGAGTCTCTTCACTGCTCAGCTCAAGCACAGCAGATTTTAAATACAGTCAATTAACACAGGACAGCAATCAATTAAAAGCTCTCTTCATCAATCTGTTGTCCAAACAAGACACCCTGAGTTGCTGGTTTTGGAGGTTTCACTGGAAAAAATGCCCCTCCAAAAATAAGTAAGAAAAACAGCAAATACAAGACGTTTTTGCTTGAAATAAGCAAAAAAAATCTGCCAATGGAACTAGTGAAAATCGGCTTGTCAAGATTTCTTGAAATAAGATGTGATATTTGGGACTTTTGAGATAAAAGTGATCTTGAAATTAGCTTTAAAACCTCTTCAAATGTAAAAAAAAAGCTTGTTTCATATGATATGTGACTCAAAACAATTTGTTTTCAAGACTTTTTCATTTAACAAGATATTCCAGATGTATTGTCTTCAAACAAGTCCCTATATCTGGCTGAAATAGTACTTGTTAGGCAGTTATTTCTTATATTAAGTGTAATGAGATATTTTGACTAGAAATGAGACAAATATACTTGGTAAGACTTTGATTTTTTCCAGTGTTTAGAGGGCAGGAATGACTAAAAGGGGGGTCTTTGTGACTCGCACACCATTTCTCACTTTGTCATCATGTGATTATTACAGTGCAGCAGGAACGCAGTGATTCTGTTATTATGATGCATGAGTTCAATAGCTGCACCTGCTCAGCCCCACAGCTTCTACCTGCTACTTGGTATGAGCGTCACATTGCAGCTCGGCTTCAGCCATTTGCCCCCAGTGACTGCGGGGCTGAAAGAATATTATCAAAGCAGATATCTGAAGGTCTTCTTATCAGCTACAGCTGGATCTGACTCGAGATGGCATTATCCTGCATTTTGACTGAAAGTGAATCCAACCATTGAAGACGGATTATGTCATTTTCGTCTTCTTTTTATTACTTTTTAAAAACTTCTGTAAGTGCCCTTAGGTCTGGGCTCTGTTCTAAATATCCAGAAGTCTTTTGACACGCTTGTAACACCTGGCTCATTGATTTATTTTTTGGGATTATAGCAGGATGTGAGAGTGAATATGAGGGAAGACAGGCATAGGAATGGCTGTGTTTTATCTAGCCTAACCTGTAACCTGTCTGATTCTAAGCTGAGAAATCAACGCTGGTTCTGGTGCTGAATGAGGTGGTCGTTCTTCTTGAAAAGGAGGCGACTTCCATGACTGATGAGCCAACCATTAGCATCTGCAACTGAGTGAGAATCACTTCGCTGCCCACATTATTCGCTCCTTAAACCTTTTTAAGGAAAAACTATTTTCAAACATCACAGTTTTATCTGTGTAGAAGTCATATGAACCCTCCCATGCTAAGAGCAGAGAGAAAAGGAAGGTTCAAACTTTGCTTTATGCTAATGTAATGTTAACCTTTGCTGAGCTACAGAGTGCACTTTCTTTTATGTTGGGTTTTTTAGAGTTGATCAAAGGTTTCCAGTACATTTACTCCCAAAAAAAAGTTGCAGCTTTGGAGCTCAGCTTTGGTTTAAACAGTGCAAGAAAAGCAAAATTTCAAAGCTAAAGACATCTCTGGCTTTGATCACAGCTCTGCAGACTCCGACGTTCATGGCTGCTCGCTGCAACCCTCCCCTTTCAGTTTGAAAACATTTCCAAAACGGTTGTCCGTTGGTTTGCTGCATGGTTCATAACAATTATTCAAGCTGTGAAAAAGTAATTGCTGAAAGGCAGAATGACTTGTGTCCACAGGTCTGAGCTGGAACTGTTTATGCTGAGCCACGGATAGGATTACCATTCCTCTGGAAACTTCTTTTTTTAATAATAATAATTTCTGAATTTGTTTCATTGAAATTACATATTTAGAAACAAGCCAGTGAGTTCCTAACGAAGACAGCTGGACAACAAATAATTTACTGGCGGAGCATTGGTTTCCATCCACAGACGGCTTGGTTATAAATCAGGTTTTAATTCAGCTGCATGTTGGGCCACGTGACACTTTTGGAAAACCGTGTTGGAAAACAACCTTTATTTTGGGCATTGATAACCGCCTGATCTAATGACACTATTGCTCTATGTCTGGATGCACAATGAGTTTTCTCTCCTGATACACCAGAAGCACATTTATATTAACATTTTATGTGTAATTACATTCACTGCCAGAAGGGTAAGACAAAAACTTCCCACTCCAGATTTAGAGCAGAAGTTGTGAGGAGAGACCTAAACTTAACCTCTATCTGCTGCAATATTAAATCCCAGTCTGGATGAGCAGCGTGAGCGTCCCGTCGTGTCAGGGAGTCCTGAAACAATAAGATAGTTGTTTGGATTTCTTGCTGGCTACACAGAGCAACGTTGTTATTCAAAAATCTATTAACAACGGATCTCATTTCTGCTTTCCTGGACAAAATAGAAGTACTTTTTACTTCTTATTTGAACAAGATAGATGCATGTTAATGCTTAAGATCCATTCAGAGTAGCAGCTTGCAGTGAATTGAGCATTATGATCCACAGCATCATAGAGCTGACACACAGAGAAGACTTCTACCCTTCTGTGTGTCATTATCTTTAAGTATGATGGAGGAAGGAAGTGTTTGAATAAATCTAACGTTTTATAGTATTGCAAAACAAATGTAACGCTCTGCAAGTTAGAATATTGTACAGTTTAATTATTTTTTGGGCTCTGCAGAATCTACCATGGGATTGGATATAACACGGTAATGGCAAAGATTGATACAGTATGTTTAATGTAATATCGGCAGCTGCTCTTGTTAAGCCAGTGTAGTCTCCATCCAGAGACGCCATTAAGACAGAACCATCTGCTACCAGAGTAAGAAAAAAAAGGCTGAAAATCAAACTCTCTCTGCTTTGACAGAGGCAGCCCTGTGCCTCGCTACAGGAATAATCCTCACATCTCAAACTGATTGTGACTGAGAGGTGTCTGCTTTCATTATTTCTGGGAAATGATTGTTCACTGAACTAAAGCATTGTGCCCTAATTCCACACCGTTAAGCACAAATACAAACAGGCAACTAAAGACTGTGATCTTCTCAGCTGCGTCACAGATCCCAATAGGGTCTGTGATGGTGTTGACCGCAACAGCTAAGGTCATTTAATAGTTTGGAACAGTTTTCTCACCACATTTAATGACAGAGTGGTGTGACAGCTTACTAATGATGGGAGGTTTAAGTGAAAGGGTAAAGATCATCTCTGCTGCTAGGGAATCAGCGGTTAGGATGATGCATCGCATGTCTTTTTGCTAACATCTGCAGGATTGAATGGATTGCATCTCAACTTTGATCAGTGTGATTTTCAAACAATATGTAAGAGATTTGTGTTGCCAAAAATGGCCGTTTTGAAGTCTCAAGTTCGAGATTTGGTTGTCATCATCTTAGAGTTTTTCTCAGCCAAAAGTGACCACATTTGGACAAGCGGCAGGAGTGTCAGTAACTAACATAAGCACATGCTTTGTTAGCAGCTAGTGTTGTTAGCTCATGTGGACTGACTTATAGTAACTGATGTGGTATCACCTTGTCAGAGATGCTTTAGAGTAATTTTTTTTTCTTCCAGTTAATTTAATTCTGATTAATCTGTTAATTATTCGATCCTTCTCAATGTATCTTAAGGTAATCCATCTTAGAATAATTACTCAATTACACATGAGGATTTTTTTCATGAATAGAAAACCCTGTAAATAGCTTAGTTAAAAAATAAGACACCAGCACGGCATCTTGTGACACACTTTACCGTTGTTCCAATTCATGTTATAGGCCCCAGAATTGCCAGCTCTGATTATGAGCACTTATGGGTTTGTGTTGGCTTGTATTGGCCTTGTATTCATCGATCAGATTGCTTGTTTCTGTCTTAACAACACCAGCTCTCGCAGAGTTCAGTGTCGAACCGGAAGTAGAAAGATGGACTCAAATGATTAGCTTAATGCTCCATGTTTTGATATAGACGTAATCAAGCTGTTGGATGGGAGTAGATGCTATAATGAGAAACTTATTTTGGGTTTGAATTGTTAACCTGTAACTTGTAAACAGGGATATGAATATAATATTCTTTCCAACTCATGTACAGATTTGAATGGAAATGGTTTCCTCTCTAGATTAATTTCTGTGCATGTACATATAACCACTTGTTGATTCATATTCTTCCACCTTATCATTTATAATTAATGTTGGCATGCTATTGGAGCTACTTAATCCTTCTTCTTTTGTGGTGAATCGTGATAACATACTGACCTAACTGTACGACCTGATTGTTCTGCTGCACCTACGCAGAATCATTTGCATCTGCATCAACTGATATCCACTCCTCCAGTCTATTGTAGTGATGCGTTTAACTTCTGTAGCACATAAGCACGAGTTTCATTCAAAATAAATGTTTTAAAGTTCCCATGGCATGGTATAGTAGCGGCACTTTAAATGGGCTTTCGGAGGCTTCAGGATGTTATACCCCCAGGCGTTCTCAAAATTCACGCGGAAAACGCAGATTTGGCCTCTTAGAAGAAAGCCGCATTTCAGCGCTCTCTCCAGTGCCCTGTTTTCCTAATGAGAAGCAAGGAGGAGCGCGAGGGGTGTGTCATGGCTGAATGGGGGCGTGTCTGATTCTCTGTTTTGGCTCCGCGCATGTTAGCTGCCTGCTAGTAGGAAAAAAAAAAAAAGAAATGGCAGGTGAGCAAATCGTACCGTTCGCCTTCGACCCGGAATCGGACCCTGAAGCCGAGGCGCAGGCAGTTCAGCAACAAACTGCAGATCAGCAGCGCCTTCAGCAAAACGTCTCAGAATGGTGAGTTTGAAATGTTATGTCTGGAAACGTTTATAGTTGGGTCGGTCCGAACCACTGAGGTGCGCAGATATAGCAGTCGCTTAGCCTACGGTAGCCTAATTAGAGCAGAAATTGTAGTCACTACATCAGGACTACCTAAAATATTATTTTTGCTTACAAAACGTATAAGTTCCCAACTTATTTTGCAATGTGGGCACGTATTTGCAGTGCTAACATTAGTGAGTATGGCTGCAGGCAACTCCAGTCTCTACACCAAGTAACTTTCTCAATGTCGCCTTGCATTGTACAACAGTAACACTGCCAAAGTATTTCCCATAGTACACATTGCCAACATGTTATGAAAAACAACTGTAATAAACGCTGGCGGTGGGTAATTTCATGAAAATTGCAATTGCAATTACCCCCACAAACACTGTCCTGTTTGGCAAATGATTCTCCACCCAGTGTTGACATAAGGGGAGCGATTTATAACCAAGTTTTCTAGACAAAAAGGTTTACATGCTATAATATACAAAAAAAACAAAAACATACCTCATCATATGACCAGGTGCTGGATCCAAAGTGTAACTACACGAAGTTAAACTTATGCTACATATTTCTGTGTACACCTTTTTTAGTAGCCTGTCTTCACTGGGAACAGCCAGCTGTGCGTTGCCCATGTAGTTATACAGTAGCCTATGGCATGCAAAAAACATGATAGTATTCTGACCAGCATGTAATTATTCTCCATGCTCACCTGTTAACTCATTTACTTGCCACTAAAGATGTTTCATTGTTATATTTGCCAGCATTACCTGAAAACAGAATATCATTACACTGCCTTTTTTTTAAATAATAGGTGTCAATGTGGAATTAGCGAGATAATGCCCACAGAAAGGGAGAATAGATGCTGCATGGAGATCCCTCAGGTAACACTGTAAACATTTGGATCTACCTGTTCCTGAAATGACACTTACCATGTCCAGTTCTAATCTTTATTAGGTCACAGCACTACTAGGAGAAGTGGCGGCAGAGTCAGCATGTATGCTGGATCATCCAGGGTTTGAGCCGGTCTGTCTCAATGTATATTCTCTACAAACCGCTGGGCGAGTCTACAGGCACCATTTTGGCAGTTTACGCCTGAGAAGAACGCATCGGTAAGCGCTGTAAAATAATTACTCATAGCCACATACATAGAGTTTACAGTATACCCACCCAGTAGAGCCTGATAATTCAACTATACAGACAGTATGAAGAGTGTTTGTAGATTTATTTACAAGACATTATTAAAACACAATCAAGAATAATCCATAGGAATATGTAAATATGTACAACATAGCAATAACAGAAGAACAACAACATTCTCTTCAAGTGTATTTTTTTCTATCTGTTCTTCCAGGCGCTTCAGGTATTTGGCCTACAGGCAGTTTGTGGCGTGGTGCTGGGGCTTTTTGGGTCGCCGGATCAGAGTGGTCATTCCTGCCTGTGTGGTCCTGCGTATCCGTGCCGAGTACCCCGATGATGAAGGACACTGCACCGGGTTTAGACTGCCTCGCATGTGAAAAATTAGGTCCATCAGGACATCCACATACCCTTTTCACACAGAACATTCATACACACTGTACACGCACAACATTTGTATATTTCAGTTAGTCATTTGTACATTTCAATGTTTATTTATATATTTATATTTGTTCTATATATATATATATTTATGTTTGTTTAGATTTCTATTTCTCACATTTTTTGTATTCCTATTTGTTGGAATTAACCTCAGTAAATTTGATAAAGGCAAAAGTAGTTGGACTTGAATTCTTGAACTTTTGAGGTCTTACCAAAGGTTGGCTTAGTCTTTTGACGTTTGACTGCACTCTCCCTTCTTGGATTTGGGAAAGGAGATTTTGAAGAGAGGTACACCGTCTGCTGTCTGGGCCTGTGGTCGGTTCGCATTTTCATTAAAGTGGATCGCCGCCAAGTACAGTCTGAAAGTACAAGAAACAATGTGTAAACGGTGTTTCCCACAGAATTTTCATTTGTCATGGTGGTGGGGATCAGCTGGTAGAGACACATGCATCATCATGGGAGAGCATATGAAAAGCTCTTTTCCAAAATGCTATAAAAGCTGTTCTCATTACTTTTTTTAAATCTGATTTCAAGCATCAGGAAAGTGATATCAGCTGAGATAGCATTTGAAACATTTAAATGCTGCTTTTAATGGTAGTTACAAATGAAACAATATTTTTGAAAGTAGGTATAAAACATTTTGGAAAAAGCTTTTCATATATTGTGAAGTTTCATAGGAACTATGATTGGAAAACCCCCTAAAAGTATACATTTTTTGGTAAATCAAATATAAATTACATTCACAAGACTTATAGTGCTGGAGAAACCCGGCTCAATAATGACATTTCAGACAACAAAAACTTTCAACAACTACAAGGTAAAACATCTCACCTGCAAAGCATTCCAATATAGAGAAAGACAACATTCTTCGGTGTGGCTGCAGTCCTACTGACAATGGGGTCAGTCTGGCAGGCAGCATCCCTGCTCCGGGATGTCTGGACGTGAGCACTTGATGTGCTGGCCAGTGAAGAGTGAACCTGATGCAGACAGAGAGCACACATCTCATGGTTTGAAAGCCGAGCATTACACTCGTGATAAACTGACGTCACGACAGATTTGAAGTCAAAATTGTGTTCGAATTGACAGATACATAATGGTGTATGTTCGAGGGTAGTCAGCAAACGTTTGCTAAACATCCCTACCCTTCACCTAGCCACAACACCCGATCGCATATCACACACGAAAGACGCAGAAACGACTCGACGTTAAAAAAAAAAAAAAGTCACCAAACCGTAACAAATGCTTTCAAAATATAAAGTCACCAATCAAAAGAAAGCTTACAAAATATGAATTGTTATCGTTATCATTTTCCGTATAACAGACGTATCTAGCCGCAGAACATAACTAGACTTGCTTACCTAAGTATTCATGCTGTATGTAGTCCCCTACACGTAAGATACTTGGTCAAAAGACAAATGTCTTGTTTTACAACCAATTTTCCAAATCTAACCAGTTTAACAGAGTATTGGTTTTGTAGCGCAGTGTAGGTTTCATGGATAAATACCTCCACAGCTAATGTTGGCTAGTTAGCTGCCCATAAAGTGCTAGCGGCTAGCAAATAATTATGACTTACTTGATCGGTGTGGGTAGCTGATGGACCGGCAAGGCTTGGCACTGATCCAGGCTTCAACTTCAGGTGTAGGGCAAAACCTGCCCTGTACTGTCCCAAGTTGTAAAAGCATTCCTCTGTGAAATGTGTCGCGCAAACACTGACGCTCTTTGGAACATGCATGGGCACCCGTCCCTCGTAAATGAAATTAAGCCATTCCGTTTTCAAAGGGACAGAGGGTGGAAGCGGAAACATATTCTTCTCTTCATCTTCACATCCTGGCACAGTACATTTCGCATGGTAAAGTCGTTTGGAAGCCATTGCTGTATCTTCTGTGACTGTCTTCAGTCATGGCGAGTCTCGGTCTACTCCACATGAGTTGGGCGGGTAAGATACAGGTAGTTTACCAGCAGTGGGTGGAGACAGAGGGCGTGGCGGAGAGGGGGGGTGGGAAATTTTGATGAGCTCTATCCTGGCATGACGTCATACCAGGAGCCTTGAGTCAACGAGACACTTGGAGGCGCTCTGTTCAAAACACGGAGGAAATGCTGTACTGCTCAGTGAATACATTTTGCAAATTCTACTCACTGGGGTGACTTAAGGAGGCTAGAGAAACTCATTTTAAGGCTCAAAAACCTCTGAAAGTGAAATTTTCATGCCATGGGACCTTTAATACCTTAATTATCTTGCGCTCAAATTGTCGAGTAACTGCAGTAAGAACATGACGGTTCTAACTTTGAACTTCAATCAAATTAGAGCTACCAAGAGCACGGTCCTCTGGTCGGGTACTTCATGAAAAGCAATCAACCAAGAACCCAGAGGTAATTTTGCCGTTGATCCTCTTGTGCACAGTAAGGTGACCACTAAGTCTCACTCGCAGGCTCTGATTACTGAGCCTCTTGTTGTTCCATTCAGTGAAACTCGGCTGTCGGCGCTCCTCACTGCGACTCCAAGAGGTTAACTTAAGATCAGTCCATTTTCTTCATGCTCCAGTGTCCTTTATGGAGAAAATAACAAGTCCACTCTATCCAGATTTTTAAATGGTATTACAATACACCTTCAGGTTGCAGCTGACATTTAGCTTTTAAACAAGTGTTGAATAAGGTGTGCAACACTCAACACTGATTACACTCTGTTGTGCCTCTGAAATGTTAATTGCTGCAATTGCTGTTTTAAAGGTAACAATATCAACAGGCTTGTCTAAAAGCCTTAGATTAGTTATAGGATTAAAAGGTGGTGAACAAAAGGTAGAGTGGGAGGTTATGACTCCTCTTGTTTATGTGAATGCATTTTGCAGGGGGATGAGAACAGGTTCCCCCATCTTTTTTGGTTATTTACTTGACTGGAAGTACAGAAGATGCTTGTGTTTTTCTCACTTTTCTCTGCCAGTCCTGAAAAACTTCCCTTGCTCTTTTCCTGAAAAACACCTCCACAAAACTGTTAATTTGTTTGTGGTGTCTCCTGGTTTGTTTGCTGCGGGATGGAGTTTAAAGATCAGTGGAGATGCTGCTTCATCTCTTTCCCTGTTCGAAAAGTGTCTGGCTGGATCCCAGTGGTGTCCTCTATTTCCAGGCGGTTGCAGTTAGCTGGCCGGGTTAAGCTCTTCGTCCGAGTGAAAATGTCAGCTCCAAAAGGCTGGAGGGGACAAAAGTTCATTTTTTCAGGTCCACTCAGTTAGTTTGTGATGACTCTATTCGTGCTGTGAAGGAGGAGGTTAATATTAATGTCCAGAAGTACACCTCAACGTCAGAGCAGGCAGTCTAAAAGAGCTGAGCCGGCTCTGCGTGTAAGTGGAACATCTTTTTGAATGATTTAATCACAATTACAAAAGCAGCCACGAGAGTCGAATGATGCCTCAGATCTTTCATTTTATTCTGCTCGCTCCTATTTGCATCAGAGTAGGAGCAAAGTATGACTTTGCTTTCATATACAGAATGTCAAGATTAAAGAAGAAAGTTGGACTTTTTAGCCACACAACAAGTTCAGACCTCCACTTTGGTCCGAACTGAAATCTCTCAGCCACTTTTACCATGATGAGGTAATGAGAGGATGGTGGAGCACATCAAACAAATTCCTGAGTCATTACTGGTTCTCTGATCATGCATCTTGTACATAAAGCACTGAATGTTCTTTGGCCTAAACGCATCTCCAATTTAGTTGAGCATTCAGCTCTAAGACACCTCAGGTCCTCAGGGACATTTTACTTTGTGGTCCCACGGTCTCACCTCAGCAAGATGAAGCTGCTTTTAATTTTTTATTTTATGCTTCCACCTGTGAATTAAGCTCCTTTAGTACCTGAGGTTTGCTAAAACGTACACCTCATTTAAATCAGGGCTTTAAACTTTACTGCAGGTAAAATTAGATGTGCAACTTGGTGGTGATAACTTGAATGGTGATAAAGTGTGAATACAAACATAGTGACTTTAAATCTGCTTATTTTTCCTATTATATTTCACTTTTTTTTACCTCGTTGGTTATACAGATTTCTAATCTTGTGTCTTAATTCATAAAGTAGAACACTGAATTTTCTGTTTGAGGGAAACACTTGCATTGCTTGAATGTGCCAAATTTCTTGGCATTAAGTTGTCTCACAGCGTTGATTATCATATTGGTGATTTCCAAAGTTTTCATCTCCTTTCATTAGGTTTAAATTTAACCTCATCCAGTAATTGGATGCTAATCTAAGCATTGCAGAAACTAAAATTATTCCAATTAGCCTCAGCTGCCCTTTGTGTTTAGTGCAAATTAGCAGATGTCGGCCTTAAAGCACACTAAACAAAGATAGTGAACATTTACACCTCTTTTCATTCAGGTTTATTTCATGTCTTCGTGTTACTGCAGATCCTTTAAGACTGTGAAAGCTGACAGCTGCAGAGGAAATAAATGTTAGAAATATCCTCGACTGTGGTCGTATTGATTGTGTTGTTGATGCACGAATCCAGCAGCAGCTGGGTTTGTGAGTCTGTGACGGCATGCAGAGCTGCCATCAGACAGAATGATGTTCTCCATGGTCAGTTAGCCATTTTGGAGACAAAGACCTGAAGTAAAGGTAGAAACATGCTTCCACTTTGATCCCACATTCACAAAAGAAATGGACGTAATGGCACTTTTTCAAACATTCGAAACAACTGGAGGTGTCTCCTCTTACAGAAAGACACAGTATCATGTTCAGATCTCTTCTTATAGGCTTTTTCCTGATTTTATTTTTCCTTTCAAGTCTTATTTATCTTGCAGCAAAACAAGAATCTCCCAAACATGAATGTTTGCAATGACATAAGAATACGGGATTAAAAGGGAGAAATAAGGATGAATTGGTAGAAGCAACACTCCGTTTAACAGCCTTAAAAGGATGATCGGCCCAGAACAGGGCTGCTGTCGAATAAACCAAGTGATGATGTTCAACACATCCTGTGGTTATTCTTTCAGCTGATAATAAATATAATTAGTTGCATTGGAACGCAGTTATAAGATGTGGCTTACTTACTGTTTGTCTACAGTGTCTTTATGTATTCGTAATAAGACTGAGCTGAGAAGTTTGAATTTACAGCAGTGGACTGACTGAAAATGTTTATTTCTCAGATATTTTTTATTTATTTTGTTCTCTAATTCTTTGTCAAAGGTGCTCTCAAAAGGTTCAAGGAGAGAATGGTAGAAATCAGCAAAGCGGGAGCAATCTAATGTGAAAGAGAGTTATTACTGTTGTGATGCCGCGTTGGCTTGAATGAGCCAAAAACATTTGAGTCAACCAAACAAAGGAAAAGTCAAAGTCAAATTTATTTGTATAGCACATTACATGTGCTGAAAATCAAACTCTCTCTGACAGAGGCAGCCCTGTGCCTCGCTACAGGAATAATCCTCACATATAAAACTGATTGTGACTGAGAGGTGTCTGCTTTCATTATTTCTGGGGAAATAATTGTTCACTGAGCTAAAACATTGTGCCCTATTTCCACACCTTTAATCAAATCAAAATCAAATCAAATTTATTTGTATAGCACATTTCATGTACAAAACAATTCAAAGTGCTTCACATCAAATAAAAGCAGCAGGGAGTGGAAGAAGCATTAAACATACATAAAAGGATATAAAGAGAAACAAATAAAATGATTTAAATTAATTTAAAAACAAGCAACAGTCCAGATAAGTTCAAAGATATCGTGCAGATTTCATGCATAGACACATGAGAAAAGAAATGTTTTTAACCTGGATTTAAAAATGTCTCCATTTGGTGAAAGTTTAATCTCCACTGGCAGTTTGTTCCACTTGTTTGCAGCATAACAGCTAAATGCTGCTTCTCCATGTTTAGTCTGGACTCTGGACTGGACCAGCTGACCTGAGTCCTTGGATCTAAGAGCTCTGCTGGGTTTATATTCTCTGAACATATCACAGATGGAAACCATCAGCAACCATCGGCTTTTGAAATCTATTCTGTGACTGACTGGAAGCCAGTGTAAAGACTTAAAAACTGGATGTAAAACTACTGTAGATGAATGCATGAGAAGTGCATGTGCTGGCAACATGGGTGGCGCTCTTGGCCACAGCTTGTTGACCTCTTTGTCAATTCTTCATAATTTCCATTACAAATGTTGGAGACGCCTCTCGCAACAGAACAAACTTAAAAATTCTGAGCCCGTCCCATAAGGGGTTTGATGCTTTAAAGCTGCAGTCTGCAGGATTTGTTGTTGTCATACGTAAAGTCCTAATTTTTGGCATTTTAAGAGTTTACATGATCTATCAGAACGCTTGAAGTTGAAAACGGTGCCCTCCGTAGTCGCAAAATGCAAGAAATGCTTATTTTTTAACCGAAAAATAAAAAGTTATTCAACTTCCTGTCCCGCCCCATCAAAACACATGAGCACTCGTGCACGTCTAGATGCGCTTACACGACTCCTCATTCATCAACTCACCTGTCATTTGCGATCATGGAAGACACAGTAAGTAGACAAGCCCGTAATGAAGTTCAATAGTCTAGATAAATAAGCGTGGTGACGAGCCTACCTTGTATCGCGCGTGCACAATCGGTGATTGACAGGCAGCAGAGCCCAGCTCATAACCTGATTGGTTACCTTTTACCGGTCCGGTCTGCAATTTTGTAAACAAACCTGCTGGCTTTGGAGGGACCTAGCGGGACATATAGGGGACCTAGAGAACTCATTTTTTTTTTGTATTGGGGTATTTAATGTACTACTTTCAGAATCCCCGGACAGTTCCAGGCATTATGCTTGAAAAAGAGTTGCAGACTGCCGCTTTAATGAAGCATCTGAAAGTTAACATATATTGGTACATATGAAAAGTACTATATCATGGTTTATTTCACAATAAGTATAAGTTAGATTTTTTATTATTTGCTCGTTGCTAGAACTACATCGTCCTAAGATTGCCCAGCATTAATCCCAATTCTTGGGAAAAAAATGGATTAGAATTGGCCTTGACTCACGCAGCTTCTGTCCAAATCAATATAATTTGGTAAACACAAGGTTCCACCTAGAAATACACCACTAAAGGTCATAGCTCAACCCAAATGGGGTGCTAGAAATGCTGGAAGTGCTGGACAAAATTTAATCTGAAGGGTTCTTATGTGAAGGGAAACCTGAGATACTACAATGATTGATACAGTTCAACAGTACCATCATGAAACACTGGAGATGTACAGTGTGCAGCTCCACTCTGTAGATGGAACAGACTAATCTAAAAAGATGGCTGCAACAGATCCAAAATATGAAAGAGCAGCTTAACAGCAAACTTTCTCTAACCGGTGCTCAATTATTCATTTAGGATTCATTTAGAAATCCTCCAGTATAATTCTGACTTTTTGCAGCTTTTCGCAGCTTTTTTGAGGTGAACTACATCTCATTGATGATTTTGGTCAAATTAACTGCTTTCTTTCAATTCTGATGGGGTTATGATCTGCAAATTGTTGCTTGTGGCTATATTTCCTCATTATTTTTTCAGTCCTCAGATAGTCAAGACGATTAAGTCCTCTGGCTATGGCTATTGCAACACAAAAACTAAAAGTAAGGGGAAAATGACACAAGTCTAACTTAAGATTTTAGAAAAACCATTCACAACAGCAGCTGTGGAAAAGCTTGAACTTTAGTGCAGCGTTTCTTCATCTTGGTTTTAATATTGGATGGTGGCAGTATCATCCCCTTAGGAGGCAGTTCCATGTCTAAAAGCATGTCTTTCTCTTTCATCAAGCTTATGATGGATTCATCAATAAATCCCAAACCCTGAAGGGTTACTCATTCTTTACAGTCTAATACCTCTGTTTACAAGAAAGATGGAAGTTAAGCTGTTTCCGTCTGTTAGATGTTTCATTATGTTACTAAGTGTCCCTCAGTGGGCAGCAGACCCCTCTGATGTATCATTTAAAACAAGACGGGGTGGAAAGTATTTCTAAAAATTTAATACAATGGATAAATGAAAGCATTCATATTAGTGTTGAATATTTAAACAAAACACAAAGGATCTATTTTTATTACAAAAAGCCAAAAGTGACACACACACTATGCTGTGTGAATGATTCATGCAGGAGAAACATTTTCATGGCTGAAGGGAGTCGAAAGGCGATACATAGTATATTAAGGGAGGGAACTGTTGAGCTACCAGCGTCTACGTAAAGACTCATTTTTAGCTGTTCATTAGATATTTGGGATACACTGTGACGAAGCTTTGGAAGGCTAAAATTCAGTGCAGAATTTTTCTGTATTCGTGTCGCATTTTAGCTCTGATCAACTCAATTCGTCAGATTTTAAGGTCTGAGGTGTGCTGGGTCAAAAAAAACAGAAGGTTATGTTTGGCCTGTCTGATCAAACATGGTCAGCAGTCAGAGCCGTGACACTTACTTCCATGATTCACATATTTTCATTTCAGTATGACATCCTGTACTGCAGTTTGTGAGTGTGTATGTATGTATGTATGTATATATATATATATATATATACATGTGTGTGTTGCATCATGATACATTTCCTAACTTTTCTTTGGTATAAAAGCAGAGAATCTGTGATCATGACATCATATTTCATTAAAGCCGAGAACAATCCTCAGCTTTAAAACATTAAAGCAGGATTACTTGACAGGTGGAAGACAAAAAGAGAGACAGAACAAATAACATAGTGAAGTGAATCTGAGAGAGGTTGCCTCAAAAACCGGTGTAAAAAATGAGTGATGAAGGAGTCTGCTGACAAGAACTCAGTCGAACAAAAGAAATCTTTATTTCTGTCGTCAGGTTCGTGTCTAATTTACAGAAAGATGCATCTTCTGGAGAAAGTCTGTGTCCAATAGCCCTATGAAATCCTTTCTGCTCTTGGAGAGATAGTCCCTTACTTTTAAAGAAGATTCAAGGCCACTGGTCCAGGCGTAAAGCCAAGAGATATGGTCTGACTGCACGACTGCACTGCACTTATTTGGTAAAATGTTAAGGGCTTGTTTTTCAGTGTATCTCAGTGTCTTGCACGGAGACGCACGGAGGCGTCTTGAAATTAACCAGCTGTGGACTCATTAAACTCCGGTTCGTCCATTTTGTCTGTGGACTCAATGAACTCAGTTCAGATTTCCTCATGTGCCTTGGGCCCCATTTTGCCTGTGAGTCCATACACCTCAATAGTCTGTCTTGTCATCAATATTTTTTGCAGTAAAGTCACAGAATGTTCCATCATCTTTAATCGTTGGGTGTTGACAGTCCAACTTAACCAACAAAGCTTTTCACTAGTTTGAATTCAGCAGTAGTCTTGTCTCGTTGTCTTTGTCAGTCATTTTCAGCCATAAACAAATCCTGTTTTGGAGAGTGTAGAACTCCAGTGTTGAATGGCAGCCACATTTAACACTGAGTGTTTCAGCTGATGGGCGGATGGAGCACAGCATCCTTGTTTATACCAGTTTTATGGTCTTGAGAGCCCGTGGTGGATGTCATCAGTTTACTGCAAAGGAAACATTGAACTAAATGAGGGGAGAAATAAAAAGGTGGTTGACATCATTACTTGAATCTGAAGTGATTTCATATGAATGTGCCTCATGTCGCACCAGCACATACTGTGTGCACGCTGGGATTTTACATTCAAGGAAAGGACAGAAGCAGTGGGTGACTGTTTAGATTTGTGAACACGGAAAAGGTGGCTTTCCAGAACAATGAATGAAGGACAAAACATATTCTGTATATTTTCACATATCTTTTATTGTATTTATCAAACCAAATCCACAATATCTCTAAATGAAAACTCAAATAGCCAATTCTGCATGTTTCCCAACACTCATTTATCTTTATAATAACCAGCTAAATGTATTCCCCTTTTCTCTTAAAAATAACTTTTAAGCTATATGTTGCACATATTCTGCAGAGATCTGCACATAATCCAGCAGTTAAAGCTCTAATAGTTGCTCAGTGTTCTGTTCCAAACGAGGTTTCTCTCTGTGTCATGGTTGAGTCAACAGATTGATTCACTCCCCATTAACCCACTGAGAGGACGACTGGCGGGGATTAACACTAAAAACAAATCTCGGCGGATGAGGTGAAGCAACCTGGTGTTTGTTTTTTTTTTATCCTGTGAAGACTGAAATCCTCTCGGAGAAAACTTGGCAAGCTGGAGTCGTACTGGCACACCTGACCTCAGGAACAGTGTGAGGGAAGAGAGATCTTTTTAAATAGCTATCCCTTTAGAAAAGCATGATCTGAAAGTGGAAAAAAAAAATCATTCGGCACAATAGATTTCAGGACAAAGAGAAGGCAGCGTGTTTGAATTCTAAGCAAAGCAGAAATGGCTAAGACCTCAGGGAACTCTGGCTATTATTATGGATCTCTTCAGAAGCTGTTTTAAAGCACGGTTGGTCAATGAAATGCAGTTTTGGAAGTCATTATGAGCAGCACTTTGCATTAGTGGAAAAGTGGAATGTGGATAAAGGAACATGTTCTTTCACACACTCACAGTGGCCATTATGATAGAAAGAGGAACCGACTGGTCTCTGTAACTAAATAATAAGCCGAAAGATGTGATCAATAAGCCCTTTAAACCCTTTTCGTATCCTCTCTGTTAGCAGTCAGCATGTCTCTCAGGTTCTGTCTCCTTCCTCTGCAGAGTTGCATCTAAATCGAGACAAACTGCACACATATTTTTGATATTTCTGCTTAATTATGTTGGACTTAAACAGAAATCTGAAATAATACTGTAAGATGGTTGTTGCACAGCCAGGCTTCTCCCCATTGAAATGCATTTCAGGCACTAATTGTGGGATGTTTGGGAAACGGATAAGAGTACGAGCCTGAAAAACCAAACCTCCAGTTCAGTGCACCTCAAACCTGAAATGTATCATTTTGTATTCTACTGCTGTTTCCACAGGATTAAGTCCTTTTAGTCAGACTTGATGACCACTTTGCATTTGTAAAAGGAACATCTGTTTGATTGGATACCGTGGATATCCATCTGCCTTTTCCAGAACCGAGAAAGAAAATCGTACTGTAGTTTTAAAGTTTGAGCAAATAACAGCCTGGCAGAAACTTTAGAAAATTGGGTTTGGCAAATGCAAACTAAATCTGTCATTTTTATTTTACAGACTCCTGTTTGTTTGTGTGTAAAGGTGTGTGGCATGTCTAATCAGTGGAAACTGTGTGCATTAAGACAACTTATTGTAACCATCTGTTCCAACAAAACACATTAAAGTCACACAGAACAGTCCTGCAGAATTTATTCAACATTTATAACATTTTATTGTGTTACTCAGCCTGTGCGGTCGGGATTGTTGAAGTTAGCAGTAGCATAAAAGTCAAATTCAAATATTTAGTGAGGTCTTAGCTGGACTCAAAAAGTTAGCACAACCTAAAACAGCCTCCAGCAAGTTAGCGAGTTTGCAGGCAGAATGCCTCATATCTGAGGCCAGGATGTTTTTACCCAAGAGTGTTTTTTTTTTGTTAACATTTGGCTGCATGTTTGTGCAAATTGTCGAAGTCAAATTAGCATCCTGAGGAGAAAAATCTAATTTAGTACACTGGTGAACTAAAATCAACATGCAGAGTCCATTAAGATGCTATTTGGCTCTTGAAAGAGGGTACACATTGGCAGGTCTTTTTCTTGTGAGACACATCAGGCACAAATTAAGCCCCGGCACAAGTCACGACTGTGCGAGCAGTCTTACTGAAAGAGCATCCTCAGAGGACTTTTATCACCTGCTCTTATTTGTTGTTTTCACACCATGCCAGATGAACCAATACAAGATAAATTAAATAATTTCCAGGTGACTTGAAGAAATCGTTTTCATTAAATCATCTTTCAGACGGTTATTTTTCTTCCTTCAGTTTAAAGATTGACTAAAGATTTTACGCTAATCTGTCTGGTAAATGGGGGAATAATGTATGTCATGGGCACTAATTTACTGTCTTTGAACCTTGTCAATATATGTGCTTGTCTGTTTTTCAGGATGATTAACAAGCGAGCTCTAGTTATCACTTAGCAGAAAAGACATTCGCAGTTATCAAAGCCTCGATTAACCCTTGTATCATAAGATGGCTCCAAACACAAACAGCTGCACATGTATGTAGAAAAGTCATAAATAACAACAAATGCAGCATTATGTCTAATCTGTCTTAAGCTATTTTAAAAATGATAAATAGGACGAATGCATGTTTGTTTTCTTTCTGTATCACTCTGAGACGGGATGAAGAGTTTGATTTTGACAATTTAAGTCCAAGGTTCACCAGAGTAATTCAGGAGGCAAGATAATAGCTTCCCGTTAGTGCCTGTGAGGTGTTTTTGGTAAAAGCCAAATTACCCCCATCTCTGAAGCATGCTTTAAGGCTACGGCTACACGAAAACGTTTTTCACTGTAAACGATACTTTTTCTTATCGTTTGGCTGTCGCGGCCACACGGAGCCGGCGTTCCCACTACCCCAAAACGATAGTTTTTGAGAACGGGTTCCAGAGTGGGAAGATTTGAAAACGGGGTCGTTTCGTTTCCATTCGTCGAAAACGGATTTGTTGACATCTGCACAGCCACATGGCTAACGCAGTGACCAGAACAAAATGCGGCTTCCATTCAAAATCCGGAAGAAGAAGACAACACAACAAGGACAGATAGCGATCATCATGGACCCCACAACATTGATAGCAGCACTGCTGCAGACACTGCTAACTACAGCGGCGTTGTTGAAGGAACAACGTGAGCTTCGCGCTGGTAGAAGTAGGGGCGTACACGCATGCGCATTGCTTCTTCTATTGTTCTGGTGTAACCGGTGGGGGTGGCTTACAGCACACCTAGAGGTGTTTCGTGTGTACTGCATCGTTTCATCGTTTTTCAACGTTTTCGTCTGGACCTGTCTTTACAGCAGCGTTGCCGTATGGCCGCAATAATTTTCGTACCCGTTTTCAAAAAAACCCTCGTTTCGTTTTCGTGTAGCCGTAGCCTTAGTGAACTATGTGGTTGATTTCATCTGACCGGTTGGCATTGCTGTGTTAAAGGCTTTTCATGGTTTCACGCGTTACAATTTTTTTTCACTTATTGCAAACTCACCTTCAGCTGTTGATTGACAGTTTCACTGGCATTTTAATGCAGTTCTGCCTTTGAAAAACAGAAAACAGACCAGAATATTTTTGTAAATTGTACTCCAGCAGCTTTACTTGACATTTTCAACAGTTGCAAGGCGGAGCGTGGCTGATTACCCTGAAGTGGTGGCATATTTTACACCTGGAAGTAGGTGCCAAGTGAGTTTGCGGATGTGTGAAGGCTTGTTAGACGACTTTAATGGAAAGAGCCAGTCTGAGTGCCTCTATTTCAGAGAGTTTTATAAGAAGGAACAACAAGGCTCTTCGTGACAGAAATGACTAATTTGCACATAATTCCCTGCTTTGGTCCAGTCTCATTTTGGACTTGTTGAGGGGAAGCAAACTTCTTCATGTCATATGAATTGGCTCTTCAACTGGTAACACCCACCAACCCCAACATGAAACTCCTTCCCCGATTCACTCATCAATTATACATGAACCGCTTTTGTGCTGTCTGAATTGAACATCATCTTTCTCGGCTGGTGAATTCATTAAAATCAATGGAGCGGCGCTGCTTGACAGTTGGGGCTCGGTAATTTCAGTTTGTTTATTCAACAGCGAAATAAATGATTAATACGTTTTGTTTTGTGTTTTATCGGCCCCGCTTATTACCAGCTAATTTTACAACTTGTGAGAGTGTGAAGTCTAAGCAGATTAACAAAGTGAGACAGCCTGCGGATGCATCGCAGGACCTCATTATTATTAAATTTGTCCAGCTGGGAAATAACCTACTGGTTTGCAGAGGCTGTTGCTGTGAAAGTCAGGGCTATATCCAGCACACCTTACTCAGTGATGATGCAATCAGTCACCAGTGGGGAGATGCATATCCTTGATGTTAATTGACTGCGATGGCTCTTTAGAAATGTTGTTGCTCATTGTGTGTAAGTGTGCTAATTTGGAGAGGGTTTATTTGTTTTTTTCGCCTCAAAATGTCCAGAACACTTTGTGCTCAACAACCCGTGAAGCGCTCGGCAGAAGCGATTGTCACGAAAAGGTCTTCCATTAGTCTTCCGTTGGAAGTTGGGTCACAGCACACATCAGTGGGCGCCATGTGGGCTGCCCCACAACCCTCTCGGATATATGTGTGCACACGTGTTGTTTGCATGGCATTAGTTTGGAGAGTGGCATTAACCCCACTCATCAGGTTCTGTTCTTATGTTTTATGGTTTTTATTTTTATGTTTAAGTCTGGTGGTTCACATCTTCAGAATGGCCTTGAGGGGACCTTTATGAAAACTCCTAATTTGACATCTGATCAGCTGTTTGGTGGGAATCGAGGTGACAGTATCAAATAAATGTAAAATAACAGTGCTGTTCACATCTTCTCCTGATTTTATCTTCATTCGTCTCACTATCCAGATGCATGAATAAGAGAGAAACTTCCTCTTTCTGACTGACCATTTATGATTATTTTAACTGCTTCCATTCTGCATTTTCACGTTTTTCTCAAATTAAAACCGCTATGTTGTTAGCGTAGAGCAAACAAAGCCCTTACAGAGTATAACAGTGACTGTTAAACATGTGGAAAAGTGATGGGTTCTACTTCTGCCGTGTTTATCGGAGCCACTGTACGACACGTTGTGGTCTGTAAAATAGTGAGAACTTGAACGGATAACGGACCAGTGTGTGAATAACTGGATGCCATCGCTTTAACAGATTGATGTACCACATCACACTCGTGTGAGAAGGGCTGAGTTTATGTCCAGTGAAATGTTTTCTGGAATTAAGCTGGTCAGACCACTGGAGCTGACCAATCATAGCAGATTGGGCTCATTGGACGGACACGGCTTCGAGCTTTTCTTTTCACAGGAAACCGTAAACGTGTGTAGGCTTCCTCAAAAGGAAGACATCCCATTGTTGGTTGGTTTACTTGTATCATGAGCACTTTTATAGTGTGTTCATTCAGAATGTAACTGTCCTAAGTGTGTTTTTCTCTGGGAAGAGATTTCCCGTTGCTCTAATGTGTGTCTCTGAGTCGTCGAGTCCCAGTGGAGCTGGTTGCTCTCCAGCATATAGCTCCATTCCCATCCAAAACGTATATAAAACACATCACTAACCGGCACTACGACACTCCTTGACATCTCATTACCATGAACATGGCCACTGTAATCTTTAGTTTGCTTCAATCCTACACTCACTATGCTACTGCAGTAGATAATCACAAGAGCACTAAATATGCATAGTGAATAAATTCCCCTAATGTGACATTTATTCTTGTTCAAGTGATCTCAGTTATAAAATATGCTGCAGCACTCCTGGTAGGAGTATTCTGAAATATTGTAGCACACTGGCACACTGTTGTTTTCCACTTCTTGTCGTTTTTTTTCAGCCCCCCTCCTCTCCATTTTCTTACCCATTTAATTGCCTCTGTGTCATTTGGGTTTTGGTTATTCTCAGGCTATTACAGTAAACGTGCCGTTCCCGACGTAGGCTGACCAAGATAAAAAGTAGTACGTGTTCTAACTAATATTTTCATAAAATTGTAAGTGTTTTTATCTAATAATTGCAGCTATTTTTTTAAAATAAATTAAACCATGTTCAGTGTTTGCCTGATACGAGCTTCTCTGCAAAACAACAGCCCAGGTTAACCTACAATAGAAATCCCAGTGCTCCAATTAATCTGAAGTCTGCATACACTCCTCTGTAAAACCTCTTAAGATGATCAGGTTCTTACAACTTGTAATCCCATGAGCATTAAATACCTGTAATTTGATATGGAAGGAATAAATCTTTAGGTGCAGGGGTCTCTACAGTGAACACAAATTGTTGAGTCTTAAGGAGCAGTTATTTTTCGCTAATGTATCCTAATGTATTTGCTTAATTAGTCGCGGTTTGTCCAATTAAATGGAGGAGTTAAAGGGATAGTTCGCCTCTTTTGACATGAAGCTGTATGACATCCCATATTAGCAATATCATTTCTGAACATCTTCTTACCCCCTGCTGCGTCCTGTGAGCAGAGTTCCAGCCTCGTTTTTTGGCGTTGATGAAAGTAGTCCGGCTAGTTGGCTGGGTTTTAAAAAATAAAGCGTTTTGCTTCTCAAAACAATATGCGTTCAACAGAGTAATACATTTGCATCACAAAATC
The DNA here is from genome assembly GCF_027942865.1 of Odontesthes bonariensis. Taxonomy (NCBI): domain Eukaryota; kingdom Metazoa; phylum Chordata; class Actinopteri; order Atheriniformes; family Atherinopsidae; genus Odontesthes; species Odontesthes bonariensis. The sequence continues at coordinate 7,305,456 of NC_134526.1, read as the reverse complement.
GTTAGCCAGAAAAAGTCAGACCTCACAATCGCTTGGCGCTATTTTTGCCTCCCTTCATATCAATGTGTTCAGCCACCTAGCGATAGCCGCACCTGTTACGGTGTTTGCTGCTTAGAAGCAGGGGAGTGCTCAGTCTGCACGGTTTACACAGCAGGCAGCAGAGCATGTGAACGGAGCGGAGCGCAGCGCAATTCCCGCTCCCCGCTCAGGAGGATGTTCGCTCATTCGCTCCCCGCTCAAAGTTGTGCCAGGACGCTCCACTCAAACCTCGCTCCGCGCTCACCTTAATTTTCCTGCTGCTCAGGTGAAATCGCTCCACGCTCGCTCAAATTTTCAGGAGAAGGAATTTTCTGACATTTTTACTTCATGTAATTATGACAGGGCCCTGGGACACACGGCGTTTGATTTAATGATGTGACCGGTGTATTTTCTTATTTAACTGGCTTTTAAATTATCGCCACTGTAACGGTGGCTCTGACGTACAAAAAATAATGTTTAGAAAATGTTGGGCACCAGGTAGGGTTAGAACTAGCACCTGAGCAGTCAGCTTAATTCAGACAATCAGAAAGGGGAATATGTCTTCACGATACCTGACCTGTTCCAAGCGTTCCCGTGTCCCAAAACTCCAGACGAAATACACAATCCACGCTCGATAGCGTTTGTAGGCCCTACAGTTCGGGTGTTTCCCTGTTTATTATCCGCACTCTCTCTGCAGCTAATGCTAGCTCCGCCACACATAGAACACACCGTTGCGCCCTCGACTTGAATTGCTCACTTCCTCATTTACTACGGGTGACAAGGCCCGCGTGGCTGCTTGTCCCCAGCTGTGAACGTAACATCTCGCTCCATTCATGTTGCCCCGCGTTTCCTATTTAATTATTAATTTATTACACTAGACTACATTAAATCAAAAATGTTATTTTACAAATTTTATAATCCGACATTTTTAATTGACGTTGTGAGCGCATCGGAATCCTCGCTCCGGCTTTTGAATGGAAAACCGCTCTCCGCTCTGACCATATTTCACAGCTCCGCTCCACAGTCCGCTCCGTTCGCATGCTCTGGCGGGCAGTGATACGAAGGGAGAGAAAATAGCACCAAGCGATGTGAGGTCTGACTTTTTCCTGGAGAATGATTTTGTGATGCAAATGTATTACTCTTTTGAACGCATATTGTTTTGAGAAGCAAAACGCTTTATTTTTTAAACCCCAGCCAACTAGCCGGACTACTTTCGTCAACACCAAAACGAGGCTGGAACTCTGCTCACAGGACGCAGCAGGGGGTAAGAAAATGTTCATATATGATATTACTAATATGGGATGTCATACAGGTTCATGTCAAAAGAGGCGAACTATCCTTTTAAGGCCCAGAATGTGTCATGAAATTTCAATTAATTTGCATTTTAATGTTTTTACTTTCATTTTATTGGGATAATCTGTGTTTGTGAATTGGAACATTTTGAAAAAAAAAAGTTTAAATTATTACTCTCGAATAGAAAAGTGTGGACAAACGAGCTGAAAAAGCTGTGCAAAAAGAAATAAAGGACAAAAAGCAATTGATACACAAGTTAGACTCAATTTCTGTAAACTTATTATAGTTTTTATAACTTTCTGTTTTGCAGTCACACAACTGACGATGGCTGTGAGGATGTTTTGATAAAAGCAATTTCACCAGACAAAAGTGTGGACTATAATTGTAATGTAATCACAGGGTTGTTCTTTCTTGGGTCTTTCAAGATCCAACAAGAATGGCAGTTGCCCTGATTCAAGCTGTTGAATGATTACCATGACCTGGTTGAGTCTTCATTAACACAGACACACGCTTGCTTTAGTTAATCACGCAACATCGACCTTTGTCTTTATAGGTACACCTTAATCTCAAATCGCCACTAAAGCGTGATTTTAGATGCGCAAGGTCATTGTATGTGTTGCCATGACAACGGGGAAAATGCGAGGCTGTCCACAACTAAATGTAAAAGTACATGCATTTGTATCCTTTAACAAAGCCGCCTACACTTTATGTTTAAGCATAACAGGGTAAATGTTAATGACAAGTGCATTCATGCTTGGCAAAGTATTAACAAAGCCATAATAAAGACTGAATGAAGGCTGGTGTGAATCCCCTTCCTCTCCCCTGACCACCTTATGTCTGATAGGCAAGCACTGGAGAATAACTCTGCATTTACTGCTTTAGATTATTTTCCTGTGCTTCAAAAAAATGGTGACGAAATGGATACCCACTGGGTCTGAAAGTGATGTGAGGAGCTCCTGACTCTGCATTGGGAATGCGGGTGTGTCGTCTGGACTTACTGTTTTGATTTCTTCACGATGTAAAACCCACACGACTCGTCTCCACAGGATAATAAAGCTTGTGTCACAGGAGGCGGTGATAATGTTTTCATTTTAACCCGTAATAACTCCAAGCGAGAAGAACGCCGGAAGATTGCTTTACCTGTTGTTGCACTGAATCTAAGAAACAAAATAAATCCTTTTTTATGTACATGTCGTTTGACAAAGTGAGCTAAAATATGTTCAGAAAGTCAACCAAAAGAGGCCGAATCCTGTTACTCTGAACTGTTGAACCTCGGTGTTTCCCAGTTAATAACATCTGACACAGGACAAGCCAGAACAGAGCTGTGGTTAAAGGCCAACACGGCATCATAGATTACTTTGACAACAGTGTTCGTCCTGTTCCAGGGACGTAATCCACACTGCATTTCTGCATTCAGCCTGTTATAAGGAGCACTTAGCACTTACATGATTCATAGTCGATAAAAAACAATTATATCAACCAGCGTACCGCTCAACTGATATAATGACGAAGCAAACTCAGGGGGGTGAAATCAAACTTTCACTAAATCAAAGTGATGCTGAATACGGCAATGCAGGCAATCTGTTCTCACACAGCCACTAAACTCTGCTCATAAAACAGCACAAAAAGATCTGAGATATCAAGAAACGGATTGTTTTTGTCTAAATATTAGTTTGAAGTAAGGGGGAGAAGGGGTTTCCTTACTTCTTGATGTTCAGATTTACTCTTCTTGAAACCACAAATTAGTTATAAAACTTAGTTGTTGTCTTGATCAACTTAAAACTCATTCTGTCTTCTCACTTAACAGGTGGCTGTTTGTGACTGGCAACTGAAAAATTTAAAGTTAATTTTGAAACTAGTTTCACACTATAAACTCAAAGCGATGGAGTTTCTTCTTAGCATGTCAAACGAGCAATTCATCCACGGTGGGAGAAATCCTGATTTTTACCACATGGGGGCCTGGGGTCACTCCGGTCGTCAAAGGGTTGTCGTCTAGCGGTGCCTACACCACGCTTAAGACGATCCAGACTGTTTCATGTGTCGTTCCACGACGGTGGAATGACCTGCCGAGTGCTACCAGAACAGGGGGCGTCCCTGAATATCTTCAAGAAAGTCTTGACAACCCAGCTCTTCAGAGAGCATCTCCTATCCGAGCACTTCCCCTGTACTTCCCTCTATGACTGCACTCCATCTCTAACTGTCCCCTCTGACAGTCTGACCAGTGGTTTCCTTCTATTGTTAGCTTTGATGTTAGCTGTAATGTTATATCCTCATGTGTAAGTCGCTTTGCATGAAAGCGTCTGCTAAAGAAATAAACATAAACATTCTTTTATATTGAAAAAACAAAAGATAAAGCCACCACTCTATTAAACAAAAATAACTTTTAATCTCTACGATACATTTAATTTCTTTTATTTGAAATGCCCAATGAGAGACACTGCTGCATTTTCAGTAAAGTGATCAAAAATAAGAATTCAGTGAAATGACTTTCTTATCTTCTCCAGCACTAGATAGTTTAAATTAGAATAATAAGCAGGGGTATGGGTACAGTCTGGCAGTAGTGATGATTTATGCATTTAAAAGAGACTGTCCTCCTTCCCTCCAAAAACGTGCCCACGCAGGCAGATACAAACTATAATAACGTTCAAAGAATAAGAAACCTGCAGTTAGAGCAAACCATGATGTCACGCAAACCAGGACCTTTTAATTCTTAGCCTAACGAAATGATGTCGCAGCCTAAAGCCAGCCAAGAACTGACCAAACTGTCATTGTAAGGCGTTGTTAACACATGATCAGCCTGTAAAAGGTGTCGGTGACGCCATGTTTTAAAGAGTGTTTTAGGTCAACCATGATATATTATTAACTGGTAATGATATTGACTAAATAAGACCAGGAAGTGACTGAAGTATCGATAACGATGGAACTGACTATGTTGACTCTGATGTGAAAACAGTCGTGTGTGTATTAAGTGAGAGAAATGCAGGCGTTTTTTTTCTCATGCTGTCTGGAAGGCAGAACGTTACAATTGGAGGAAATGTTCTCATTACCTTGAAACGGTCTTCACATTGCATCTCTCCCACAAGGAAAGTCAGGGCTGTGCTGTGAACAGTACTTTTTAGTATGCGGATGTGTTGCAGACCACATAAAGAGTCCTTCAGCTGTGGCTGCATGTACACAAAGCTACACCACTGCATTCAAAAAGGAAATAAGAGGAGCTCCTTGAACAGCTAGCTGCGATGGTGAGTGCAGCCTTGAGATGAAATAGCTGTCACTGGGGCTGTTGTTGGCGTTGTTAGGATTATGGCTGCAGCACATTAGTTTTTAGTGTTTGATGACATGCAACAGCTCGATGTAAAGCGACGGCTGCTTTAATGCTGCATTAAAGCTGCTGTGTTCTGGAGCAGCATGTCATAAGAAGCATAAACTGTTACAGCTGGACATAACCACAGCAGTAGCCATCACAGCGAGTGACTGTGCTCACATCCAGGGATGTAAAGTGTTGCTTCATCACATAAATCATGGCAGCTCTGAGCTAACAGTGCAATAGTACACGTTCATTCATTCATTGGTCTTAAAGTATTGGTGAAATAAAGACAGATAATGCCTTATTTAGAGGCTGGATTGTCTCTGCCCTGTTCTCTCCCGTTTTTATGGATATACGCCGCTCTCCAGTGATCTAAATATCTTCTGAAGGACGGCGACTTTCACCAAACTGTTATCTGTGAGTAGATGAACGTATTTTATGCCAGAAAATAAGGTCCAGGTTTAAAAAAAAACAAAAAACTAACTTCCCCTTTAAGTGAATTGCTGTCACACCCAAGTATATATTTGATGCAGATGATGGCTGGTAATGCATAATTCAGTGAAATGATTACTCCTGAAACTAAAGCCGCCACCAAGAAACTGTTTAGAATATCCCATCAAGAAAAAAAAAACGATGGCTGCTGTAGTGGAAGGGGAAGCATGTCCATTTAAGCTGATTCACAAGCTCCAAAGTGGTGATACAATCCTCATAAGCAAAAAATAATTATATGAATAGATTCAGACTGCATGTGGATGTTCTTAATTACTCATCTGTGTTGCTGCATTTTTATCAGATTAACCAATTCCTTCAATTAAAAAAACAGTAGCCCCCCCAATGACAACTGACCTTTGGTGCTGGGTTTATAAAGCAACTGTCTACTTTCCTGTTATCCTAACCCATTTTCAAACTGTTGTGTAAATCCTAGATACAAGATGAGTAATAGTGTTTGATCACTGTCATATTCTGTGGTTACTTCTCCACTCTAGTTCTACAGATCCACTTGGTTACTCGGCACAAATGGGGTGCCACTCTTTGTTTAAAGCTCGAACAGCCATTGAAAGTTCAGCGTTCAGTGTCAGTAACCTGATCAAATTAAACAGATACCTTCTGTCAGTGCTTTGGGATTTAAAAACCAAGGTATCAGACTGTTACGAGCGGTTTGCCTTGTGATACAGCAGAAAGGGATCTACATGACCTGGCAACGTCTCGGTAAAATAAATCACTGCCCCATTTTTTTAAGTTGCCACAAAATTAGTGGAAACAAGCCAGCAAAGCCATTGCTCGAGGTCAGTTTCAACGCCGAATGATATGAGAAGCGGTGTCTGGAAGACTTTTGAATTTTGCATCTTAAATAGCATCATAAGGAACAAAGATGAGGCTGTTTTTGTACTTTGAACAAAGCAGCGGTCTTCCGCTACAACAGGAAATCTGCAGGCTCACCTGCTAGTTTCCCATCAAACCGAGACAGTGGAAACTACATATCAGTGAGTCAAAAAGTGTTCAATGTCGCCTGAATACCTCCCACTCACACACACACACACACCATCAGATACAGCAGGTTTGTAACTATAGGCTCATGAAAAATGCCAAAAAACTTAAAGATAGCTATTTACACTGAGCTTTATTACTCAAATCCAGCCAATTATCTAATTTGATCGTTCTGTACATGACAAACCAAACTGGCTTGCTGCCATCAGCCAGTATAAAAAGAAGCTCCATATGGGGCCCTTTTCAATGCGTTCTTTCTATGACTTTTTGATCCTAAAAGATAAATGTGCAGCGAGTATATATTTGGTGCAGACTAGCTGGTTAATGCGTAATTTAGTGAGCTAAAAGGCATTACCCTGCAGTAGTAAATGTGATGTAAATGGATGACATGTTTGTGACACAGCAACAGTAACAAACCCAGACATGAAAGAAGGCAGACTTGGATTCAAGGGTATTCACAACAGATGCATCTGATTAGGCAAATATGGAATATAATACATCTTTTAAATCCTACAAAATAAGAAACATGCAGACGGCAGACTGTACATGTGTTTAGGCCTACCAAAAGGCCCATTATTAACTCATTATGACTGGCAAATCTGTTTGTAGACATCACTGACATGTTGAACCAAACTCTGACATTTAGGAGAATGTACTTGTTATCTGTGTAACAGTACAGTATTTCTGCAAACATTCCTCAATTTCTTCAAACATCAAAGCAAAATGAGGTTAGTGCTTTGAGATGTGATCAAATGAGATTGTTTGTGCTTCAAACTTAGTCTAAATGAGATCTGTAGGAAGCATTATTGCTCATCTAACAGACATTAACACAGTAAAGTGTGACTCAGACCACACACCCGTGTGCAGCTTTGAAGTGCTTTGAGGATTAGACAAGACTTCAGCACGGTAGGCTGGTGTCAGATCAGTTTAAACCAGATGGGGGTGAACATCTGTCAGCGCAAGCTTTGAAAAAGGGGCTCAAGTTAATGACTTGGCCTCTTGTGGTTTATTTTATTTCTTTACTTTCTTGTGGTCCTATATGCTCATTCTCAGCCATTGGTGTCGCTTTACAACTTGTGTGAATTCTGAAAGAACAGCACTTTAATGCAAGGGAGTGCATGTGTTGCAAACACAACAGAAATCCAATTTTTCAATGTTTATTAGGAGATAAAAAGCTGTGCTCATTGCCATGGTGACTCCGTGTTACATCCCTCTCCACCTGCCTTTGTATCTGAGCAGTCTCACAGTCCCCGAGGAGCTTCACAGACCCGCAGAGCTGTCACTTATTCACATATGTTCTTTCAGTTTGTGTGCCGATATTGTTCGTACACCTGTTTACAAAGTGCTAGAAGAAAATGGAATTCTACCCGACAATGCACAGAGAAGATTAGAATAATCAGGAGATGCTATTTTTAATATGGCAGAGGGTGGTTTCAATACTTCTGGCAATTAAGAGAACATAATAGACACCCTCTCTTCTCACTGAGGCCAGCCTCTTTGATTTAGCCTCAACGTTTCACATTCACTGTCTGTCCTCGGTCTCCGAGCAGCTTTGATCTGATGTGCATAAGTGGGACTGGCCATTCCACATGTGACCTACAGTGGCCCTGCTACATATCAAACTTTAATAATTACTGGTGCCTTTTGTATTTCAAGGTTTTCTTTGCTTTGCGATTGAAAAAGCATTCTTACTTGTTCTTGACCTTCAAAACAGCAGTTGACAACAAGCATGCACTTGTTAATTTTCCTGCTCTTGTATTGAGTTTTTTTAAACTTGCCTAGGCTCTTAAAAGCTTTCACTCTCTCTCATTCACTCATTCCAGGTTTCCCATCATAAATGTATTCACAACCGGATACACACAAATGGGCAATCCGAGGTCAATATCTTCTCAAAGATGCTTCCACACCCCCACAAGCTGATTATATTTATAATAACCTTAATGTTTACCTGTTGGGTTTGCAATAACTGATTTCAGTTATTGATTTCAGTTTAGTCTTTAATTTTGCTGAAAGGTTTTTTTTTTTTTTTTAAATTAGTTTTTAAAAGATTGTCTGTCATTGATTTAGTTTGACTGAAGACCATGGTTAAACTTCATTTTAGGTGTGTGTTTCATTTCTTACCACACTGTAAAAAGCATGCATCTTAAAGGGATAGTTCGCCTCTTTTGACATGAAGCTGTATGACATCTCATATTAGCAATATCATTTATGAACATTTTCTTACCCCGTGCTGCGTCCTGTGAGCAGAGTTCCAGCCTCGTTTTGGCGTTGACCAAATATTGTTTTGTCACCCCATTCCTGAAGTTCTGGCAAGAGTGGTATGTTGTCATGGGTGATCGTCGGTACCAACGCTAAAATGTTAAGTTTAGACAAACACGATGCCTCGAGTATTTGGTCGGGGAAAATCCAACACCTGGCTTAACACCTGGAGCTGGAGTATAATTCTGGTTGATGGCAGATAAAAATACAGCAGCAAGTATTAGAATAATGAAACGCCATTATTGTGTAACGTAGAAGATGAATGGTCACCTAATATGTGGACCTGTAATCCCTTTAACAGTCAGCTTTGAGTGGATGGTGTCCATGGGGGGAAAGAAAAAAAAATTGCTTTTTTATTGTTGTAAAATTGCAAGATTGAACTTTGCTAATGAGCGTGAAAAGAACCCTGGTGAGCTTTTGGAGGACTTCTGAATAGACCGTGATAAATTAGATTGGATGAAGAGCACAGCTGGAACTACCATGATGAATTGATAGCTGGAACAGTGAAGCTTGGAGGTGCGTTATGATTCAGGGTTTCACGAATACAGCAAGTGCTGGAAATCTTCACATATAAGCTTGTTTGGTTTGCATGAAGATGCAGGAGAAATCGCATTTGTAGGTAGCACCATGAATGTTTGATGATTTAATACGAGCATGATGATTCTCCAGACCAAAAAAAAAAAAACAAGGACCGGTGTAACCTCGTCAAGCATGTTGCCTGAACTAAACATTTCAGGCAACTTCAGTAGCTTAAACTGCGGTCTAAACATTAAAATATGACAATCTTCCAAAATTCCTGCATTAGAATCACACCTCCACATGAAGTAAAACACATCGTTAGCAATATTTTTGGCAAGAATATGTTCTCTGCTTTGAATGCTCTGGTGAACATGTTGCTGCTTCATGCTTGCTCAGATCGGAAGTACAGACATCCATCACTTCATTCCCTTTTCCCTCTCCTGTCAAAGTGTTATCTTTAACTATCCGTTTCCTCAGGCAGTTCTGTATTTCAAGGTTTTTGAATTTGAAGTCTCTTCAGCTGTGACGTTTGATCTGGTTTTCTTTTGTTCGGTGTCACTGTGAATTGGTCAGTGATGTATGAAATGAAATTAGGCCTGGCTGTGCCGCTGCCGCACCCATGTCTTTCTTGGGTAAAATGGGAGTCAGTGGAGGCTGCAGCTGTACAGCTGACAGTTTCCTTCTGATGCTGATCTCCTGCATGCGGCATAATGATGACAGCTTTAAGAATGGATGCGATATGAAGAGATATTCTTCTCAAATCACACATGCCATTGCATAGAAATGCATTTTCTGCTTGCACACAAACATTCTCCCAGAAGGGCATTATTTACACAGCTGGTAACCACCTTTGGCAGATATTGCAGCATGCACCACCTTTTTCTGGCTGTAACTAATTTTATCTCTCCCTACAGATTTTCAGTGTTTCTTGGATTGTGGATCACAGAAAATGTTGGGATCTGTCGAGGCAAATTTTCATGCTACTAATGCCTTGTTTAAGTTTGCTCGAGTTAGATTTTCTACCAGAATTTGTCATTCAGCAGAACCCATTCTTTCTGCTCACCACGATTCCTCTGCCACAAGTCGCCACACGTGCATGTAGATGTATTGGCCTTCATTAGTTTTCTTTATCCCCATGTCGGTAAGAGATCATTTTGGCGTGAATAACTTTATTTACTTATGTGCATAATAAACATGACAAAGTGGACTTGCTGAGTTAAGAAGCCCACGGTGGTGGAGCTGAGTTTGAGTGGTCGATGCTGAAATCAAGATTGAGGTGTGATAATGTGGAAAAGTGAAATGGGAGAATAGAGAATGGCGAACATCTTCATACATTGGATTATTAATGACTTTTCTTTGTCTGTGCAAAAGCTTAATTTGATAAAGTCATATCAAACAGTGGAAATCTGAGGGAAGCGCTTTATTACCTGTGACCATCCTTCGCCTTCTGTTGTCAATTCATGTCACGTGTTAATAAATTGAGGGAGTCCATTGACTTTAAAAAGATGTTTTCCTTAACTTTCAACGCTGCTGCATTTGCTGTTTCTTTCTTTTCTTGCAGCTCCAAACTCCTTCTTGCTATGTGGAGATATCACAGTGTGCAGATGATCCTCTCTTCCTCTGCTTGCCTCCCACTTACTGCCAAAATGTGTGTTTATTTAAAGTCTTAAAATACACCCTCAAGTTTAATAGCTAAAAAAAAGTAAAAGGGAATTGAGGTCATGCCTGCGCTTACTTCACTTGTTTCATATACTTCCTCTGAGTTTTGAAAAAGAAACGTGTACATGTTGATCATTTTAGAGTCAGATTCGCAGGGGTCAGTGTTATGCATGTACCCTCGGTTTGGCTGTGAGTTGATCTGAGTTTACATCTCCTAAACATGGGCACATGTTTTCCTGACGAGAGCAATGACAGTTTTTTATGAGCAACAAATCTTACATCAGAGGCAACTGACTAAAAAAAAGGTCTTCCTTGTTGTATCATACTAATAACACAAACACTGTGGAGCCCAGTTTCTTCCTCAGCTCTGACCGGCATCTTCTGCCCACTCATCTTCCTGCAAACATCGACTGTGTGTTTATTAATTCATCCCACTGAACACACAGGAGCATCACCTTTATCTGTGAGAACAGTTACATGTGTTTTGAGGTAATTAATCCAGCTTGATGAGCATTCTGAAGTAATTAGAGCTCGTTTTCCCTGCAGCGATGGCTCGCTTCTTTTGAAGGCTGTTCAGATTTTACTGCTGGCCTCATGCCCTCCCACAACTTTCATCAACAGACTGCACTGGGGTCAGTCCAAGTAAATACATTTTGTGATTTAATAAAATACTAAAAACACTTAACCCTTAAAACCCTGAACTCAAACAAGCTTCTGGTCTCTCTGAAGTCTTTAAATGTGTTAACTTGTATTAATTAAGCTGACTTTTTGTCAGGGGTGCATATGGCTGCAGCAAGGGTTAAGCTCTATATTTTAGACTGAAAACAAGTTGTCAGAGAGACACACTCCCACTCACTCATTCTCTGTATTTTATTTATATCTCATGACCGAACTCGGAGAGTATTTTAGTTAAGGCTATTCTGAATAGAAAACACAATAACAGAGCTGGAATTAACACTGTCGCAGGGAGCGGCGCAGACACACATCAGAGTCCAAACTACTTGTGAAACATGTTTACCCTCTCTCTGCACACACTTTAAAGAGCATGTCACCAGGGCTACAATTAGCTATTGACTGATAGCACTACCTGCATCGCACCAGGAGTTCGCTCCACTTGAATAGGATTTCACCAGGCTTAGATACTAGCTCTTACTTAATCAATCCCCAAAGCTGTCAAGTCTCAGATTTTTCCACGTAGAACTAATTCTGTTTTTGCTGTAAATTAAGGCTGAATTTAAACTAGAGTTAATGTGGCTGAGTGAGAAACCAGTTCAACTTTTATTTTTTTTGTATTATTTTGCTGGTTGAATAATTAGAAGAAATTAGCTTTTTTGAAGTTTTCCTAGTTATCGCACACTGAAGGTTCAAGACTGGATTTATTTAGCGTTGCGTAACAAGCCTGAAAAAGAAAAACTCCCTCATGACCAATCTGTGATTTACAAAAACAAAACATATGAGCAGTTATTTTTTTTTATCAGCACAGGAAGTTTGCAAGGGAGGCAGAGAAATTGTGCCAGGTTTTCCTCAGCAGGTGATATTGATGTTTGAATGCAGAGTATCTGCAGGTCTTGAAAGCCCTAAAAAGCCCCACGCTGTCGGTCTTAAAAACCAGTGTGAGGTATGACAATACAATTTTTTTCCAAGTTTTTCTGATGTTTGTACAGTGCCGGGTTGCAGCAGTAGTCAGCAAAGCAAATATGTATTCTTTTATCATGATTTTATTCTTATAATTTTACCTTATTTAAGGGAAGGTGAAGAAAGTGCATTAGATTAAGAATCTATTTTACAGGAGAGACCTGCCGATTTAGACACTTTATTATGAAAATGTCACATTTAAAACAAACAAAATACAATGAATACAATATAATATGCAAGAATCCTCAAAGAAAACCTCAAAAAACCCAAAAACATTTGCCCATGATTTCATGTTTGAGGTGAGGGTAGGAAAAAGCTGTTTTCCCAAGATATGGAAATGTGAAATATTACCAATTGAAGCCAAATCGTTTCATGCTGGTTTTCCATCATACAGTCGCCGGGTGATAAATTGTATTCTGTAAGGTATCTAAAATATCTTCAATATCACTCTTTGAAACATGCAGTATACCTGCAAAAGCTCCAAGGCCAGCTGTTTACCAGGAATGTGGAGATTAGATAGTGTTTGTTTAGCCAAACAGCTGTGTCACAGCATCCACACCACCAGCCTCCTGGTTGCAGGTGAGCTGCCACACGGGTACTGTCTGCACAGTTGTTTTTTAAACACAGGAATGCTTCTGGTAATGACTGTGAATTCTCTGAGTTTTGTGTAATCCATGGTTGGTGTGAAAGCTTCCCAGCTGTACCTTTCATTGAACTGTCCAAATGAGCTAAAAATTATTCATCAACCTCAATCATCATGAGAACAGGTGTATTCTTTACCTCTATTGGCTGCATTCTGAAACTACAGTGAAAGGCATATTGTTGCTGATACAAGGTGAATATCCTGGACAATAATTGTTATTTCGTCCTTTTTTGCTCAGAGTAGCTTCCGTGACGCTTATCTCACATGTGAAAACAGGCACAATTCTCCTGTAAAGGCTCACAGGGACTCCAGCTCATTCTGGGTACAATAAGTAAGAGGCAAATCTAACATTTCAAATTCAGGATGAAATCTCAATAAACTAGTCTTGCATGTCTGAGAATCCCTCCTCTACATTAGCAGCAGCTGCCTCACAGCCAGTACTTTGGGTGTCACTGCAACTCATTGACCTTTTTCTGGCCTTCTGCCATTTAAGTGAAAGAACGATGGACAGCACTCTGGTTTATTAGGCGCTTCAGAATCAGCACCTTGGACAGCGCTCTGCACCAGCTAAATGTGAGGGATGAATCTTTGCTGCTTCACAGGTGACGGAGAATAGTGGCCAATGATTTATTTTTTTTTCATGTGGCAAACCTTTTAACAGCAGCAACCCTCTTTCTGTAGTCTTCTGTCAAACATGATGCTTGTGAAGTGGCTGCTGTTCGCGGCACATAGTTTGTAACTGGGTAAATTATATAGTGCTGTCTCTTTGGGCTCATTTCTCACGTCACCACACATGGAAGCATAGATGTTCACTTTATTCAAACGTCTGTAAAGCCGTTGTAATCACACAGGTCAATTGGGCTGCCAAACATTTCCAAACTATACCAAGACGGAATGCAAAGTGTTTTAACAGAATATGTGAGTTCAAGTAGAACTCAGCTTGATTTCTCTCTGGTTCTGGAAGATGCTTTTTCCCTCATCCAAGACATTTCCTCAGTTCTACCTGACAGGTTGGAGGTCCCAGGCATAAAACCCCATGTGGGGCTATTAGTAGCAGGTTATCAGAACTCTGCACCCCAGGGCAGAGACTTCCCTGCTGGGTGAAAGAGAAGAAGTGCAAAGACATTAGCAAACCCCCTACAACTTATTGAGACTTCCCTTTTACATGAAAAGGCTGCTTCGCACATCCATCGTAGCTCACCTCAAACTGTCAGAGGCAGTAAGGGGAGGATTTTTGACATCACAAGTACAGTTAAGTTGGATGTCTGAGCTTGCAGTGCAAGTACACCAAAATCATAATGGTTAATCGTGAATTTTTGAATGAGGAATGCTGACTTGATATACATACTTTTAATTCAATTTACATGTAGATGGTTTAGCTGCTGCATCCGAGCCCTGCTCTCAGATTTGTACGCATAGAAATTACAATTAAAGCACGTTCAAATGCTGAAAGTATTTGGAAAGCAAATAACAGACATAGTTAGGCCTTGCATTTATCTGTTAATTTAGTTTTTCTTTTTCTGCCTATGTCTGGCCACGCTGTCTCATCCATCATTCTCTTTATTCTTTTCATTTTTTCTGTTATCTTCACTACTGCATTTATTGATTGGTTGTTTTGAAAGTGATAGAAATTCTTCCATTTGATGTTTTCATATTAGAATGCGGGTTCTGAAAACTTTACCTTTTGGATAAATTATCTTTTTTTTTATGGATTTTGTTTTACTACTTTTAGATACTTATGGTTGAGAGGTTTCCCACTACCCCAATTGCAAAGAAACGTTAGGATGCTGTGAAAAAACAGATTGCAATTGCAAATGTCATTTTATCCACAGTTGAACATGGAATATGCTTTATTCCAGCATCTTGTCTCAAAAAATTGGTACTTATTTACCACAGTGTAGCATCCCCTCTGGAGACCAGTTGTTGGATTTGTGGCAGTGGAATATTATCCCAATGTCATCTGATATAGGATTATAGCTGCTCCACAGTTCTGGTTCTTGTTTGTTTTATTTAACTTTTTGTGATGTGCCAAATATATTTTCTGGAGACTGGTGACCTTACCTCTCGCCTAATTGCAGCTTGGATAGGCTCCAGTGACGGCAGACAAGCTGCTACGAAACCACGCTGTTGTAATAGATGCAGCATGTAACATTGTCTTGCTGAATATGGAAGGCCTTAACTGAAAAAAAAACATGTATGGGAGCATAAATTGCTCTTAATCCTATTCATACCTTTCAGCTTTGAAGGTGCCTTTCCAGGTGTGCAAGTTGGAAGCTCCTATATGCACTTATGCAGCCCCATACTATCAGAGATGCAGGCTTTCGAACTGAGCAGCGATAACGGCATGAATGGTCCCTCTCCTTTTTAGTTTGGAGGACACGGTGCCCGTGATTTCACAAAAAAAATCTAATCTCAATTCATTTGACCACAGAAGTTTTCTAATTAGCCTCTGTCCAAAAGAGCTTTGGCCTAGAGAAGACAACAGTGTTTCTGAGTCATATTCTCATATAGCTTCCTCTTTGCTTGATGGAGCTTTAGCTTTAGTCTTCATTCGTAGATGGCACAGTGACAACTGTGTTCACAATGATTTTTGGAAGTGTTCCTGAGCCCATGCAGGGCATCCAATATTAAGGTTTGGCTTTGCTCATCTCCAGATTATTTTAATCTTTTGATAATATTATATTATATACTGTAGAGGGGGAAATCTTATTCATCGATCTACCCAATTTTAAGTTGAAGCCTTTTTCTGAAAGTATTTCACAATTTGTGGACAGTTTTTTGCAGAAGTCTGAACCTATTCCCATCTTTATATCTGAGACACTCTAAGGTTCTCCTTTTGTATCTAATCATGTAACAGACCTGTTCATTAACCTATTTAGTTGCATGTTCCTCCAGCTGTTTCTGTATGTTTCCAGCCTTTTGTTGCCCCTATCCAAACTCTTTTGAGATAAAAAAAAAAAAGTTTGTAAAATATCTCACTTTTGAACATCTAATCTTTTAACTGTGAATTTATTTTTGGTTGATGAGAAATTGCACTGCATCATCCTTTTCTTTCCATTTCACAGTGTTCCAACCTTTCTATTTTTTTTGTTTGCCATTGGGGTTGTATATTAATTGCAATGACATTTTTTTTTAATAATAGTTATTAATCAGGCGTTATCTAGTCATTAGCCTTGCTTTGTTGCTGATGTCCTGTCAGCTTGACTTTTCTAATATGAGACCCCCCTCATCAAACACTCGAGTTACAAAGGGAATATTAATCCTGTCACCCTCACTTGTCTCGGCTGTTCACCAACATCTAATTGAGCACTAATGCAAATGATACCACGCATTGTGGTTATTAATCGAGTCTGACTGCAACAGTTTGCTGTCTGATGAATGCCTAGTTTTATCACCCATCTCCTCTTCGCTGACTGCTTAATACTTTGCGTCGGTTTGCCCCTAAAAACCAAAACATTATGACAGAGAAAGCTGGAAATGCACAGAAAGGATTGCAGGGTCGATGATTTCAGTGCAGCCCAGGCAAACAAAACTGGAAGGCCAAATGCATTGGTGCCTTTCAGAATAATGGATGAAGCCAAAATAACCACTGTGCTCATTATCTGGGTCAGCGTATAGACTCGTACGCTTGGGAACAGCAAATGGCTTCTGTCAGTCTTGCATTAAAACATGAAAAGCTGAAGACTGTTTGGTAAAAGTATTTGCTGCTTTGTGTTGAATGCTGCTCTGAGTAACCCTAAATTAGTGATGATTGCGCACCCGTTCACACATTTTACTGTAGTCTACCATTTAAGTGCCCGTCAGTGATGAACAAGGAGGTAAAACGGGTGGTTAGGAGCCCAGCAGTGATGAGAGAACATCAGCAGAAAAGGTTAACGCACAGACATCCTTTAAGTGTGAAGAACATGAGTGTAAATTTAATTTAGAATTCGGAACAGACCCATCTTTGTTTGCACATGACTTTCAGGAGGAAGAAATGCGAGCAAACAAAGAGATTACTTGCTCGACACTGAGATGAAGTCATGTTTACTCTTCATTCTTAAAGACATCTCTGCTCACTTAAAGGATGTTTATGTGTAATTAAATGCACTTTGTATTCACCTCAAAGTCAAAATGTTTCTATTTGTTTCAGAGAAACACCTACAGTTCTGTGTTAAAGGCTTAAGCCACCTTTATTTTATTTAGCCTTTTCACTCATTTTCAGTCCAATCCTTGAATGACTATTGTCTTTTAGTTTGTTGAACCACTTGTTGAGGCACTTAAGTCAAATGAAGCATTTTCTGAGAGATGTGGATGTGATAAAAGCTTTAGATAAGTGCAAACACCACTATGTCCCACCACGAGTGGGATATAATGGTGAGCTGCAACTTGCAAGCACTATTATCAGAATATTTTCTGATGAAATGGACGGATGGATCCTCTGACAGAACAAATAGTTCAAATTCAGTGATATCGCCTGTTAAGATGTTAACTTAAAATTCATTGCATGGAAATTGTGTCATTGTACCTTTTCTCTCAACCAAATGCTCATCTACAATAAAGCTCATTGTTTGTACATGAAAGGTATTTTTTTTTTCAGGAATGTGTACATCAGCAGACCATTAATCTCAGAGGGCTGTGAGCCACATCAATAGGAAGTATCAGACAGTCGGACAGAGCTGGGTGGATTTATGGCTGTGCAGGGACAGAAGTCACAGCATCCACGGAAGACAGCAGCAACCTTAGGGCTTAGTGAGTTTTATCTGTCCTTCACATCAGCCACAGTGACAGTCAATAAGCTCATCTCTGGCAGGACCAAGTCCTCTGTGTCAACATCACTGCCCTCATCAAACGCACACAGAATAATCCCTGACAGGGAACGCTGGGATGTATCCACATTCACTTTTACACGTTTCCTGCTTTTACAGAATGATCCATACATGTTGATGCTGCTGCTAAGATCAGGAATAATTTGTTATGCCGAATTATTAAACTATCATTCATACAAATGGCGTTGCATGTGGCGCAGACCTGTATCAGTGATTGGTAATGTAGTGCAAAGTGTGCCGATAGTTTAGATCACAGATACTCATTGCGTGGCTCCTCAAGCTCTAATTGGCGGCTCGCACTCGCATAGTAGCTTATAACAACAATAACAACACATTTTTTGCAAATAACATACAGCGAATACTGCACAGTATTAAGTATTTTTATTAAGTATTAATTAAGGCTTAATGGTGTTTCCTAAAGGGGGCACACTGTTAAACCTGGCAACGCAGCCCGCTTAAACCACCGTCACACTTGACCGCAGAGCACGCTAGCTGCTTTAGCCAGCGCGAGATGCAGGCACAATGGATCGGTTTTTAATTAAAAAAGGGCAAAAAACAGCACAGAAACCATGCTCATCCTGAATGTCTCACTATGATTACAACAACAAACTACAAATACAACATGAAGAAAGTTGAGGACATGCACGCCAGCTTCCGCTCATCCCAGTATTAACACATTGACTCCCAAGTCACGTAAAACTACGTTTTTACGTTTTTTTTTATGAATCTATACATTCTAATGCACATTCTGTGTGATTTTTGTAATTATGTGATGAACAGAACTGACATAGATGGCAGTCAAAAACTGGTGTCATCATCTGGACATTTTGATCATTACGCCAATGGCTTTGCGTCAACTCAAGAACAATTTTGATAACGCTGCATTGATTGTTGTGCATTTCCGCATTTTGTCCAATCGCACGTGTCGGTTTCCAGAGGGTGGCGGTAAAGTAACATAAACAAACAACAAGAAGGAGAAGAAGACACGCGACAAGTCTAAGGAGGCGGTCTTATGAACAGGTTAGCTTTGCAACATGCGACACGACGCAAATCCTCTGACCCGGATATGTAAGTATCTAAAGTGCGACAGGCTGAAAGAGCGCACGTTTCACAAAAGCCCCGATATCTCAGTTTGTTGTTTATTTTGGTGGATACCCGCCTTGGTTTAGCTAAGGATAGCTCGCTAATGGCGGCACCTAGAGACACGCAGTTTTGACCCACAAAGAGTTTAAAGTCTCAGCTTTCAAACGAGCCATAACATGTTTCAGTGGCCCTATCACATAATATACTGTGACTGTACAAAAAACGTCAAAAAATGGTTTAGAACGCTGGGATTCTACGACATAATTCCGTAAACACCGCCGGTATTCAATGTGTTAAGGTAAATGTGGTCTTAATTGAAAATTTATTGGCTGTGTTGTTTCTTTTTTTGTGGGATGTTTTATATGTAGAAATGCATATTTGCAAAAGGGGACTTTAGTACGTTGTCGTAAAAGTGTCTCTTCCCTTGATTTTGCTCTGCCAATGTGGCTCTTGTGAAAACAATAGTGAGAATCACTGGTTTAGATGAATGAGTAATAGTCACATTACAACACAGCAGTAAATCAAAACAGAAAATAAGCAAGTTTCAACTGTTTTGTGTCTGAATTGAATCAGATCTCATCACCTCAGCTTCTGTTTACACGATTAATATAAACTGTGTTGAAGATGTTGTGACATGAAAGGCAGAAAGGTCACCCTGCAGTGAGATGTTTGGATACAGGAGGACGCCAGTGATCTCTGGTGCCCTCCTCATGGCCTCCAAATGAATGTGTGCACAGCCAGAAGCCACGGAAGTGATCTGCTATTCAAGGACAATGAGGACATTTATTATCGGTCCAGTGTGTGCCGGATGAGGGACGCTAAATAAGTTAAATGGCATACAGCTCACATATCTGCTCATTTTCTCATGTGCACTGTTCATGTGACAAAGTGAAGTAACGTTTTGCTCCACAACACGAAACCAGAGTTTTCTTTCCTTCAGTGTGTTTCACGTACCTTACAGACATTAAATGACATCTTCCCCTGTGCTTTAATTTGTTGAACAAGCAACTAAACCAGCCTTCGGTGAGGAAATCTGTGCAGCTAATATAAGACTTGAAGCCTGCAATTAACTGCTCAGCTGCAGCACATTAAACAGAATGTTAATGTTCCTGCACACGTCCATTAGATGCAGATGTGCGCTGTACTCTGTAATATCTCTAATATGCTCATGGTATGTAACAGTAATAGAACGGATTAAGCTAATTGCAGCACATTATGCCACTCATGGGCTCAAAGTAAATAAAGTCTTGTGCTTCTGGATGTTTTGAAAATGTTCAGAATTTGTCGCTTTGTGAAAGAACTCCGGCTGAGGAACTGAAGTCGGTTCATGTGGTGGAGAAACTTCAGGGTGCTTCAGAGTGATTCTGAGGAGTTAGGAGTGTGAACTGTGACCTTGTTTTTATACCTCAGACTCTCTGAACGGTGACGGCTCAATCACAAATCAAAGTCTGCGGTCAGAGGGCAGATGGATTTGTTGCCCTCAACTAAACTGTAGGTCCTGGAAGTGAAACAAAAACAGGAGTATTTCTGCGACCAAGGCTTCGACTTCAACGTGAAAAGAAAAGCTCCTAAGTATTTATATAGTGTTACACAGTATAGTTATATATAGTGTTTTCCATGTTTTATGCAGCACTTTAGTCAACGCCGGTTGTTTGAAATCTGCTGTATAAATAAACTTGATTTGATTTGATTTTCAGAACCTGCAGCGGATTGAAGGCAATAAAATCATCTGGGCTGTGATTTGATTTCTGATTGAGGTGTCACGCCATGGGACTCTGTTTAAGTTTTATGTTTTAGTTATCATGTTTTAGGTCACGTTTTGGTTCTTAGTCCATGTTTAGTTTTTAGTTTTGCCATGTTTTAGTTTCCCTGCACTCTGTTAATTAGTTCGCTGACTTCACCTGTGTTATTCCCCACCAGCTGCACCTTGTCACTAATCACTCTCCCTAGTTAGTTTCCAGTCTCCCCTGTCTTGTCGTCGGATCTTTGTTTGCTTACCCTGCCTTCGTTGCTTCCCATGATTTTCGTAGTTCGTCAAAGCGAAGTATTTATTCATACCATGCCATGCCCAGTTCTTTGTTTGATTTGTTCTCAGTTGTGTTTTTGAATCCGGCTCAGCCGCACTTTTAGTTTGAACCTTGTTTTTTGCTTAAATAACCCCAGTTTTGCTTTTTGAAATCCGCATCCGTGTCCTCCATCCTGACCAACCTTGACATGAGGTATCACTGCCCAATCAGTCCGAGGAATGAAGGCAGGGTCATAATACTTATTTCTAACTTACAGACAGTGTGTGAGTTTGGGTTTTATGTTTTACATGCAGATTTCTGCTTTGTATTTGTGACTAGATGTTTACTGAAGCACTATTTTCTTATTATCTTTTTGTAACTTTGTGAGTAGATATATTTTTCTACTAACAAACTTATAATTTGGAGGCATTCATGAAGCACTAAAAAACAAGTACAAATTAAAATTTTATTGCTTTTAATTTAAAGGACAGGTTCACTGGCAGCTGCAATATGTCTGTCACAAATGTTCTTGCTGAGAGAAATGGACTCAAAATATCTTTAATTACACATGAGATGTTCCTAATTACGATGTCAGTTTCTTTCACATGAAGATTAGTTTTTTAACTATGATCCTGCTTCGTTGGATCTTTGAAGTGCTTTGAGATTACATGTTCGTCATTTGGAACACTGAATTGAATTAAACAGGAGTTTATTTAATTGGGGAAGAAAATATCCAAAATGTATCATCAGATTGAGTTATCATGACTCTATGGGAGTTTCAAGGGCAAGATTATACATGTAGTCACTTGGCAGACATTTGTTTCAGACTGTCCCCAAGTCAGAGTTTTCAAAGTTCGGTCAGCTGTGCTGAGTCCACCCTGAGCCTCTGAGGGTTGAAGGTCATCAACAGGCTGAGAAGTTGCTCATATTCACTCGTGACCTGTTCTGCATCACCGCATGCCTCTCAGGGGTTTTGTGTTGCGTGACTGTGTAGCTGTCAAAATGATGTCCACTTCCAGGAATTTCTTCTGCAAAACTCGGTCGAGCTCTGCATTTTAGCTCATACAGCTGTGTGTGCACGTGTGGTGAAAATCGAAGGTAAATAATTTAACTTTTCACGCTTGAATCAAAAAATGAAATTGATCTAAAGCATATAGATAGCCAAGAGATTTAAATTGTGGTAACAAATTCTCCTGTTAGCTGGACATAAATCTGGATTTAGAATAGTTAATTATTTTAAAACGGTATGAAAACACCCAGGATCAGATGGAAAGAGTAATTTCTCTAGTGGAGTCATTCTCCTAACGAGGATGGTCATTAATCTCACTCACTGCTATAAGGTACAAAGTTGTGAAAAGAGACATCACTCAACACTTAACCCTTGTGCGGTCTTAACATTGTGTTTGTTCCCCTTTTCCTATGGGTCAAAATAAAGCAACTTAATTGAATTTTAAATCCAAAATCTTTTTTGTATTATGAAACCAGCTGTTATTTATCTATTCAACTCAATTCAATACATTTTTTATCATGTATTTTTTGTTACACAATACAAAAAGACAACCACCAGTTTTCAGGATTACACTTTTTTTTTTTTTTTTTACCACAAACCAACTGTCAGTTGGACCAACAGTTTTCTTGTTTTCTCAGTTTTCTTTTACATAATAAAGGTTTATTATTGCTATTGTATAAATGTGAAGTAATTACTACTGAATTAATTATATTGAAAGGGAAAAAACAGTGAACTTTTTTCTGGTGTTTAAATGTTTTTATAATTCACGGGTCAAAAATGACCCATAAGACCATCTTTGTACCCTAGTGGTGTACAGCCCACATGGAAACATAAACAAAAATAAAGTATGACTTTTTCTAATGATGGGGTCCCTTTAGGAAAAGTCATAAAATTTCAAGTTGGAAAAAGATAGTTTAAGGTATTTTTTCTACAGCTAAACATGGTAGTGGGTCACTTTTGACCCGCAAGACAACAGGAGGGTTAAAAATGGAAAGTAGGGTTATTTTCAGTCTTACATTGCTTGAAGACAAAATAAATAAGAATTCCTTTTCAGGTTTTTAAGTTCACATTCAGTTCAGGTTCAGGTGTTTAATTGTACCTCCAGCCTGAAGGCTGTTGGTTCTGATGCAAAAGACAATGCCGGCAGTATTGGAAACATGCTGCAACAGAAATGTCAAAACAATGCAGTTTTTCCTCCTTCGCAAGTTGGCTGAGGTATGCCAAGGTAAAGTAACCCCCGTGATTTACGTGGCTACCGAAGTAGCCGAGCGTCCTAATGAAGAGAGCAGAGACTCATCCATCAGCCTCGGGCGATGTCACATCTGCAGGGACGTGGTGAAGGACACGGAGGAGGAAAACATGGCCCTGCTCTGCCTTACTGTGCGCACGTGCAGAGTTACTCATTCTGCGCATATGATTCTGTTACTGTTTCATGAAGGAGATCCATTTAATAATCTGCGCACTCGTCTTCTTCTTCCTCAGGAACCATTTAAATCCAAAATAACCAAATATAGCAGAAATGTTTAATGAAACTCGGCGCCTTCAGGGAGTAGTCCAATTCAATTAATAAAAGTGTAGGACTCTTCAGTAATGTAATTAATGATAACCAAATACGCATAGAGTAATGCAAGAATTAAATTAACTGAGACGCTTTTATTTGATATATTGGTTGGTTCAAAAAACAGCTGTAAGGATTTTAGCTGGAATTAGCAGTCAGTTCCACTTTGTCCCAGTTTTCACATCCTTCGGCTTCCTGTAAATTTAAGAATATTGTACAAAGTCCTGTTTTCTATATAGAAGTGTTTGCATGACTCTACCTTCAGTTGGATCTCCTTCTTTACTGCTCCTATAGTAAAACAAAATGTGATGATGGTTTTGCTATCTTAGCACAAGGGAGAGCCTTTTTGTACGCATCACTATCGCTGTTTTTCTCTGTTTTTTAATCATGTTCTCATTTAGTTTCTTTATACCTCACTTTTCTTATATTTCTTGCAGCACTTGTGTGTTCCATATCTCGTAATGTTTTGGTTTGTTAATTTTTTTTGTGTTTCTGTGTATCTTTTCAGTATTTTGTGCCAGTTTTAACTGTGATTCTGCATTCTTTGCTTTTAAAACCCTCAATTTGGCCTCTTTTATCAACCACACTCACAGTGAGAATAACATTGTGAGTAAATTACATCTCAATCAAAGCTTTTTCAACCACATCCCCGTACTGAGTCCTGTAATATTGGATATCCTCTCCTAATAATTGTCATGAGAGGTTCTTTTAGCAGCCTTCCAACGCTGGGAGGCTTTGCTTAGTCTTTGCTAACAGGCGGAGCACAAACACTGGCCTTCTGCAATCACTTTGACCGCATCACAGTGAATGCCAACACTGATTTGTCATCAAATAGCTTGTGGAACTGAGTTTATTTAGCAACAGATGCTTCATCATTTTAACTTGTGACAGTGAGATCAACGCTGACAAAAGCCCCAACAATCTGCAGCATAAATGTGATGTACTGTGCAGAGGGGGAGGAGAGGAGACGGCGTTGTTGGCATCGCACTTTGACAAATCTTTGTGTCAGGACTTAAG
The DNA here is from genome assembly GCF_027942865.1 of Odontesthes bonariensis. Taxonomy (NCBI): domain Eukaryota; kingdom Metazoa; phylum Chordata; class Actinopteri; order Atheriniformes; family Atherinopsidae; genus Odontesthes; species Odontesthes bonariensis. The sequence goes on along the minus strand of NC_134526.1, from coordinate 7,281,157 downwards.
AGTCCTTTACTCCATTAGGCCTCCGGGGACTTTAATTTTAGCCTATACCAATCCATTACTATAGTATATCCCTGAGGTGGAACATCTCTGTAATACACATTGTAAGTCATTGAATGTAAATTAACCTTATTCGGTTTCGCTGCTTAGCACAGCCAATGTGGTAAGACTAAATTACTTTAATTATACTCATTATACTCTGAATTCCTCTAAAAGTTATTTAAGGTCATATTGGCTTGGACTCTACTATTACTGTTGTAACGCTGCTGTAACATTTGTATGTTTCAGCAGTGTGGCTGCCCCCTGTTCTCTGTTCATTTTCAGCAGCTACTCTTTAGATTCTATGAGGCTGAACCTCCTCACTGCCAGTGTTTTAATCCTGTCGGGTGGAGGACGACGCATCTGTGGGCTGACGTGTTGTCAGAAAACCGAAACTTTTCATGACTCAGAGCATGCTTCCATAGACTCTGTGGGCTGTGTCAAAGATTTCTGACTTCTTGTGGCAGGCTTTAAATAACTGCCTCCAGATCAAAGCCAGGTGATAATACATTCTTGTTACTGTCTTATCTACCCTTTTTTTTGTGGCTTTGCTCCACACTATGTCTGATTTTGGAAGTCACCTCTGCTGTAGCAGTGGCAATTTCACTATGTATGCACATGCTGCTATATCATCATCTCCGGGCCCAGCAAGTCGGTGCTTTTTAAAGTAAAGTGCCTGAAGCCCTCCATGTGAAAAGGATCCAACTGGGCAGAAAAGCACCGCTCTGACTGACAGTTCTAACTGTTGCGACGGTAATTAGCTCTTTAGCTCTTTCCTGAATAACACTATGCTTTATAAACATCTGTAACTCTCCCTGCAGGCCTCTGAATCTTTCAGGTGAAGACAAAGCTTCGTGGAACGGGAGGATTTTCTTTTTTAGAGTGGTAAAAAATGCTAGTCTCCACACAAAATATCAAGCAATTATTTTCAGAGTGGCTTTACATTAGAGCCACAAGAACAGGCTGCTAAAGCTGCATTTCCATGGACAAGACAAAAAGGAGCAGAGTTTGCATCAGTCATAGTACAAAGCCACTTAATAGAGGGGAATAGTAATGCTGATGGAATCAATATGCGGTACATTTGTCTGAATTTAATACATTAAGGTCATTACTGGATTGCGTGTTCCATTCGTGGGTCACTTTGCTCCCTTGTCTTTTGAAAAATAAAGCAAAAAAAGCACCTTCTACCACGCTCTCTAAAAGTTATTTAGAAATAGATTTGATAAATGCACCACAAATTATTCGCTTCAGCGAGTGCTATCTTTAAGTGAGCAGCATAATGGCACAGGGAGAAGTTCTTAAATCAGGAGGAGTTTTCATGCCATCGTTGCCATCTGCTGCGGTTACAATAGTCTATCCAGGCACATATCCAGCTGACCACATGGGAGCAAATGCACTGAAGTGTTTCTTTCCCTCCAGGCTGTGCCTCCCACCACATGGTCATGTGTGTGTGGAGAGAGAGTCTTCAGGATTTCATTTGAAGGGAACATACTATGGAAAAATATCCATTTCTGTCTGTTCTCCAGAGCATATATTCGGGTGTCTGAAGTCACCAGTACGTAAAAAAAACTCCCCAAAAACACAACCCTGGCCTTGTTTTTTCTTTTTACTGTCCCTTTTGTTTGAAAGTTCAAAAGATTAACATTGTCATGACTTTACTTCAACTGAAGTGTTGTAGTTGAACAACCCGCAGCTGTGTGGGTGAGCTGTGTTTTCGGCACACCGGTCCTGACTTTCACCTTCTATCATTGTGTTAACTTTGCATAATCAGCATGTTTCTAATAAACATGTAGGTCCTCAAGTACAATTATTTAATGACGTTGATAGATAAAAACATATTTAAAGTCAGTAATAAACAGCACACTCCAGCTTGTTTCATTACTGTTATACTTTACTTGTGTCTGTTGCTAAGTTACAGCTGCACGGAGCACTTTCTCACTGTCTGCACCTCCAAACAGCCTGTTTTCACAGAGGTGTTAAAATGGGGGTCAGAGATGGACCACTGTGCTTAAACCAACAGGTATTTTGACCAAAACCTTAGAAAATTGTGTCAAATTGTAAAAAAAGGGGGATAATATGTCACCTTTAAGAGATGGTATGTAAAGTGTGGGTGCTGCTGCTGCTCTCACATCATCGCACTTCATAGATTGATGTGTTAGAGGTGAAGACGGGCAGTGGGAGGTTGTTCATGAACGCGTAACTCTTTGATATATCATGGTGAATAATTTACTTGAGGAGATTAAGACTTCAAGAACCAGGCTGTGACAACGTGGATCTTAGTCTTTGTCTTCTTTTTCTCTCCACCTTCATTTTCCTAAAACCAGAGGTCAAATGCCAAGGCTTAAGAACTGCTCACATAGATTTTCAAACTGTTTGAACCGGCGCTCTCAGGGAGTTGAACAGCTGTCTCACTCTGACACCAACGTTAAAGTAAATTTAAGTGTCTTAATTCATTATAATGAAGGATGCACACAAAGCGCTCACTGGTGCATCTTTATTTAACTATTCCTAAAAGTAACTCACTTCTGTTTTGATTCCTTTTTCCTGCTTTTTATGCATTTTTATACCACTTTAATCACGACAAACTCTGACCTGACTAACTGTTAACACGTGGAAATAAATTTTTTTCATGTGGAGAAAAAAAAGGGAGCTCTTTGACAAAACGAAATAATAAAAATCGGATGCATTTGGTCTGTAGCCGTTGCGCTGTGAAGCTTCAAACCTTGACATTTCAGGAAGGGGAAAACATAGAAAAAAACCCCTGCGGCTCATATCGATCAGTATGATTAAAAAAGTGAGGGAAATACTGCCTCAGGTCTTCTGTGACACCCTCCTACCGCCGTTCATTGTGTTTTTGTTTGTTGACACATGAAAACCTCAGAATATCCTGATTTTCAGTTTAAGAAAAACAAGCCCAGTGTTATTACCTTGTGCTTTGAACACTCGGAGCAAGCGGTCATTTGCCATTGCAATCTTTTTATTGCAACTATTTATCATTTTCTTTTTTTCATTTCGGCAAACAGAGAACTTTTCTTATATTTTTAATTGAATTTCTGAAGCTTCCAATTACTCAAACAGAAATAATCCTGGAAGAAAAGGCAATACTGACAAATTTCAATACAACATTCTGAGAACAAACTGGCACAGGAACACATTTGGCAGTGATTTTTAAGATTTGTTTGTTTATTTTTGCATGTTCCAATTTTTTTTACATCAAATTCGTGATGTGCTCGTATTTTTTCTTTTTAAACAGTAAAAACTTTCACTTTCAACATTTGATGTTTTCTATGTTTTGTTCTGAACAAAACGTCAGTTTTTGAACCGCATTTTGTTTTAATTAACATTAAAACCTGTTCTTCCCTACCCCCTTTCCTGCACTTCTATCTCTACCCTGTCACCTCTGACAGAGCCTGACTGGTGCTTTTCCTTCTATGGAGCTTATTGTTAGCTTTGACGTTAGCTATAATGTTATATCCTCATATGTAAGTCGCTTTGGATAACAGCGTCTGCCAAATGCTAAAACATAACATGTGTCCCAACTCTTTCTGCTTTGGGGGTTTTAATCTACGTACATGTAAAGTCTAGAATGTAGCACTTTCAGTGGTAATTTCAGCCAGGAGCGGTCCAGCTATCACTTTGTGTAAGACAGGTTTTCACAGTAAGTTTCCTGTCAATACATCCCCAGTCTTTTTTTTTTTTTATCTAGCCTGGCTGGCTTTAAAGCTTTTGAATAGATAATCTGTCCTTTTAATCGTGTGCATTACTCTCATCCTGAGGGTATTGTGTGTCTAATTAATTAAGTCGAATTAATCGATTTGAATACTTTGCAGAGAAGCAGGCACATAATATCTCCTCAGAAACTCTGACTCTGCTGCCATTTTCCTGAACAAACAGTTCTTATTCTCTAAACTTCATATTTCTATTTAGCATCCCATTTTTGAAGCACACATTTTGCAGCTTTACTCTTCTTCCACATGTGGTAAAGTAACCTCAGATTTCATTCTCTCAATCAGTTGAGTTTCCCCTTTGGGAGCAAAGGCACACCATCTTTTTCACCCTCTTTTTTTATTAAAGAAAAGATGATTAAATGCAGACTCTGAGCTCCTCTGCCTTTTATGATGAGATCAAAGCAGCTGGACCGCTGCTTGTGAAAGAAATTCTACATTCTGCGCAGAACCCTTTTAAAAATGAGGCCACCTAACTTTGATGACTAAACCATTTCTTTCTTACTATTAATCTCACGGTATTGACTTGAAATGGAAGAAAGGTACGGCTGCACGAGCTCTGTCAGCAGTTGTGTATGTGGCAGCGGAGGCAAAGACAAACATCTATTACAGTCTCTTCCTGTGCACCATTAACTCTGTACAATTGTCCCTTACTTTTCTTCTGATAATGCCCCTGCTTTTAAGACTTCATCTCCACTCGGGGGTAGTTTGATGCACTTAACAGGCGTCTGCATTTCTTCAGCTTACATCAGTCTCCACAAACCTTTAGAGAAGTTGAAGGCACTCCAGGTGAACATTCTACACTTCCTCTTCAGCTTCACTTATATTCTCTTATAATTAAGTTACCACTGTGGCCACAGAGAGGAAAATCCTTTTTGTCCTCCTCTCTTTCTCTGGTTTTCCATTCCTTGTAAAGCTCTTAAGTACAGGCACAAAAAGCCTCCCTGGAATAGGGATTAATAATGCTGTGTGATATTAGAAGAGTGATTAGCTTTAAAACTTCAAACTTCCATTCAGACAATTCAAACTTCCATGTGAGTGTGGTTGAATACCTTTTTTTATAGATGATAAACGGAAAATTCAACTCTTCTTCCTATAATCTGCTGAATAACACCAACCTGAAGGAGGCAAATGCAAACAAAGCTTTTAACTTGAATTGGTCATTTAAATTGATGGTATTATAAGCGTGTAGTCATCTTAAAGGCTTGTGGAGAACACTGAATAAAACCCCAGACATTATACAACATTTACGGATATATTTTGTAATATAACCCACATTAGAAGATAAACTAATGTGTGGAAAATCTGCTGGAACGACCCATGATGACGGATCTGATCCGTCCACCCTTCTGTCCAGCCCCACATTCATTTCAATCTCTTAAATCTTACATTTGCAATGTGCTGAAATGACTTTAAAACGCAAACCATAAACATTAAGGTAAATTAGATTATATGTTTTGCATATGGGTTAAATTAGTCATAAAAGAAAACAGTTAAAATTATGAAATTTAATAAATAAATAAACTTTGTGAGTGAAAATGAATTCACAAAGTAAATGGGATTCAATTAGAGCCCAAAGAAAAGCTACAATAGAATGATTACCCCCAAGGGGTGACACCAGATTCATCAAATTAATAACTAATATTGAGCTGAGCAGTACATTTCTGTACTTAGTTTCTGTGCTTTAGTTGTAAAAATCTGCATGATTATGACCAGCAGTTCAGAAAGCTTTAACATTAGAAACAGCTCCTGATCTCATCTGATCAATCAAGGCTTACAGAAACATGTTTTTCTACATATTCTCATGCCTGTGTATGTTGTTTAGAGAAAATGGATATGAAACACATTCCCTGCACCGATGTGCCACGCAGATAAAACAATAAGTTTCTGTGGCACCCATACGAACACCCAAATGATAAGTGAGCATCAACATGTGGATTTATTTATCTGTCAAAGCAGATTATACACACACATGAAGGCACGTCCTTACACCACGATGTGCACACGCTGTATTTTTATATTTAAACTAACTGAACACACAGCTTAGAAACAACCCAGCAACTAACCTGCATGATCTCAGCATGTTGTGACCGGGGACTCCAGCTCTGGTCCTCAGGATCACCTGATGTCGGGCGACATGTTGTGAGCCGTTTCTCAGGAATCAGCACGATGAGTGGCAGGCTGTGCTGAGGCTAAAACAAACCGAGGCTGCCAATCATCGTCTGTTTCAGTGGATGCTTTACAAAAGCTTTATCCACAGCTGTGGTTACTGTTCACATGACTTTCAGCACGATTAACAAGAGGTTAGAGTCAGAAATTGTGATATAAAACAGTGATCTGGTGCAGGGTATATTCTCCCTGTCATGTTGGAAAAAATGTCATGATATGGTCTGTAAGATCTGCCGCAGGTTGCCTCAGCCGCAGGTTGCCTCAGCCGCAGGTTGCCTCAGCCGCAGGTTGCCTCTGTTGCAGGTTGCCTCTGCTGCAGGTTGCCTCTGCTGCAGGTTGCCTCAGCCGCAGGTTGCCTCTGCTGCAGGTTGCCTGTGCTGCAGGTTGCCTCAGCCGCAGGTTGCCTCAGCCGCAGGTTGCCTCTGCTGCAGGTTGCCTCAGCCGCAGGTTGCCTGTGCTGCAGGTTGCCTGTGCTGCAGGTTGCCTGTGCTGCAGGTTGCCTCTGCTGCAGGTTGCCTCTGCTGCAGGTTGTCTCTTTTTGGAATTTTCCCCCTATAATGTCCCATGCTCAAACACTAAGTTACCAAGAACAAAATCTATTCTGTTTAATCCCTCTTATAGATCTAAGACTCACGGTTGGGATGTTGCATCACTGCTTATTATCTGTATTTTTTTCTAAAATTATCGTTAAACTCACACAAGTGCAGCAGGGAACAAGGATAGACCAATATATGCACACTCTTGTTCTATAAGGTGTGCACTTTAACGTTTTCGTATCAGTTCTCTATCAAAGACTAGAAAAGTAATTACAGGGAAGAAATCAGATGTCTATTAACTCTGACAAAGTAATTTCAAACTGCATGATCATTTGTGGGGAAGCAGCTGTTTGCACAGTCTGTAATATTCTGATGGTGACCTCACAAGGACGGCACTCCCAAAATTAAATTGCCTGGCAGACCTTCATATTAATACAAATAGGAATATAGTCTGCCTCATTCATACGGCTGCAAAGCAGAAGCTAATAATTCAAACAGAAAGAATCGGACTGAAATGAAATGCATGAAAAGGATAAATGTTTTAGTTTGCATGGTGAGGTGTCTCTGAGGATGCTGCTGCATTGTAACCTGGTCATTGTGTCTGTTTATCAGTACCTGCAGATGGATGCACATACATGCCAAGAGCATGTTATTCATGCAGTCAAACAAAGACCATTTTCTGGTGCCTGCACTAATGCTCATGTCTCATGAATGCTGCAGTAATTGTTAGTTTCATGTATCAAATGAAAGGGTTTTGGCCAGCTCATAAACACGCCTAATTAAATAAATCAGAGGGGTAAAAGCACTGTCATATGCTCTGGTTTTTATACAAATAATAAGGTGATGAAGAGGCAAATGTGCAACTAAAGTAATTTGAAACGGGGTTTGCAAACCTTTTGTTTGTTTACATGAAAACTCCATAGGGCCCCTCAAACATCGATATCAGCATAACAAAAGCAAATCGATACCAGAACCGAATTTACTTGTCAGTCAAACATCTGGCATTTCACACAGGAGGTGTCATCAGAGAGCATGAACCCTTTGAAATGACAGAATGAGCTCAGATTACCATCTGAAATGGATGCCGACATGAACACGGGCACAAAGACAACAAGCGCTTTGCATTTTGATGCGGTTGTTTGCATTCAGACCCAACAGAGCTGCTGTTCTTTCATGATCTCTGCCACAGATCTCCTGGCTCGCACCGCGCCCTTAATGTCTCCATTCTGTAGGGACGTAAAAAGCACAGGTGAAACTGTCCAGTGAGGTTGGTACCCAAGTTTAATCACATCCTTTAAAAGAGGGCAAAAAAAGAATGAAGATGCATGAAGATTTGCTGCGTCAAACACAGCCATCTTCCTCAAAGCCCATTTAATGGTAATGAAGGGCGCTAATGAGAAGTGGAGGCAAACAAAAGCACACTTAATGAGGATCAGAGTGTGCTCATATGCCCGATCATTAGGGCTCCCTTTTAGCCAGTGGCTGGCCCACATTAGCAGGTGCCCCCTTCTGCCACAAGTACGCCGAAGACACCGCGGCATGTGCTGCGACAGCACATGAAAGGTGGCGTGAAATGTGAAGAGAAAAAACGTGATCTGAGATGGAAGTGTTTCCTCCAAGGGGAATGAAGGTCTGTGCTGGAAAATGATGACACCATTAAAGAAAACAGCCTCAGGGATCCAAAGATAAGATTGTATTTTCCATCCTCACAGGAGGGAGTCTCAGAAGAACCGAAGGAGATTAGGGTAGGAAAGTTTTTCAGTGCATGGTCCTTTTAGAAAGTCATTGTTGGTCATTAACGATATCTGGATGGAATGTGGGCTAAAGACAAAGACTGCTGTATGTGTATTTCTCCAGGTGGTATTGGCCCTTTAAATGCTTTCCTCTCCACAGTGCACTCAGATTTGCTCACATCCATTTCCCAGACCTGGCAGCAGCTTCACTGTGAAGCTTTGTAGCACACATTATCTGTGTTATGTCTGGCATGCACTTCTGTGTGTATGCCAACTGATTTAAACATGGATCGCGCGCCACCAAATTTTAGGACGGATCATTTTGGGAACTTCAGAAAGAAGCCATAGCATATCAAACACGGTGGGTATGCCAGAAACAAAGTTTTCCTTTTGAACTTGAACGAGCATTGATTATGGCTTCTGAAATGTTTGCTTTACAGTTGTGTTCATTTGCAGCATCACATCCTGTTCCTCTGATCCTTTAGCTACTGCAGAATAATGGCTTTAATTAAAAACACAAACCGAGGATTACATGAAAAACATATAGTGTTCCATGATTAAAGCGGCAAAGAATTAAGATATAATCTTGCAGCCAAACTTTTCTGCTTAAAAGAATAAACAGGAAAGAGAATCCTGATGAAACAGTCAGATAAATGGAGTTATTAGCTGCTACTTTCTTGGTTTTGTCTTCAAACACAGTGACATTTATGTTAAAATCAGCGAATCCCTTCTCATAAACTACCAAGTCCTCCAGTCTGAAAGACCAACACGTCCTTTGGAAAACATGCATGACTATTTTCTTCAAACAGAGCCTCGAAATTTGCTGGGATGTTGTCAAAAAAAAAAAAATCTGAAGGGTCTCCTCAGGTCATCAGAGAACAGGTAAACAAATTAGCACACGCAGCTAATTTTTTAATTAAACACGCAGCGTACGCAGGCCATACGCAGGCCATACGCAGGCCGTATACATGGCGAGTGCCTGTGCAAGTCATAGTCAAAGCAGTGCAGAACATATACATAATAACATATATTAAACAGGCACAGGAGGAAGGAAGCCTGTGCAGACCAAAGCAACGGGAACATAGCAGTGTGTGCTTTGTTTTTCAGGAACGTCACACAGATCTGGTCTCCCTTGAGTTATGAAAGCCATTATTAACCGTCTTCAGTTTCTTCATTTAACATGTTGCTTGTTGACAAATGTGAAGATGTGAAGAAATCGTGTGTGACGCGTCAAATTAACCGTTCAGGATTCTTGGCAATTCCTACTTTATGAGTTGGACTGATTTCGATTTTCATCATGACCTAATTTCATTGGGTTATGATTGCATTACAAAGAATTGCGTTATTATTGCCTTGAATTGGATTTGTATCTTTGAAGTCCCTTGAGAAGACATTTTGTTGTGATTTATGCACTGTTTGAAAAGTTTAATTTGATTTGACTGGAAAAAAGACATCGCATTTATTATTCCTGTACGCTCTGCGGGGGTCTTTTGAATCCACTCATCCAGAATTCTGACTTCTGGATACTGTTTTTACACACAAAAGTCACATCTCATTTCATTTCTGCTCCTCAAAGTCATTCATTTTGATGTTTAAGTCAAACAACAAGAACTAACCAGGTCAACGGTGACATTACAAACTCGTAGCATGCAGGCCATTCTTACAAGAAGCCTTCCCAGCATGCACCACGGTGTGATGTACTTTCACATTCTCTATTCTCTAAGTCCAAAGTCACTGTAAGACACGGACAGTAAGCATCCGTCCACCTGAAGAGACTTAAATCTGTGAATATCAACCTCTTTTAGATTTAGCTGTTTGTTGTTTCAACCTAATTTTTTTGCAGTATTTTTATGTTTAATGGGCATTTTGACATTTTGGGCCTCTGAATCATGAGGAAAAGTTCTTGTTTCTGTTTATATCCAGCAGAAGAAACTCTAAAATGCACCGTTGTGTTGTGTATGAACTGTAGTTTTAGTAAATGGAATAAATCTGATAGTGTTTTTCCTCTTTTTACTTTTGCAATAGGCGGTGTTTGGTCTCCACTCTGTTTTCTTGTTTTGTTGGCCCATAATTATGGTAGAGTGGACTGAAAACTGTGCAGCATTTAAGGGGCACTGCAGTCCAAGCAAGAGAAAGGAGGAGACCATAAGAGGGAATTTATGAAATCGTAAAAGCACTAAAGGGATATTTTGTTTGTGGGCTCGCTTTGATCACCATTGCTATAGATTTCGGGGGCTGTTTTTTTTGTGCGCTGCGTGTTGATGAGTTTGCAGAAGACGCCTAAGGGTCCAAACAAACACACCCACACTGGAGGTCTGGAAGGCCCTGTGCAGGAAGCAGGCTGAGCACAAGAAGATCACATTCAGTTTTTCACTCATAATGTTTGAGTCGCATCCATACTAAAGGAACCGAGTGAAACTGTTTAAGTTTCCCACAATTTATGCTCCAATTAACTCTGAAGGTGCTTTGTTCCATGTGCTTCATTGGAGGGAGATGAAAGTGTTTGAGTGGAGCCTGCAGTTCTTTGGTTATTTCGTCTTATTCCATGCCATCTCGACAAGCCGCCTGACAAGACATGACAGCCGACCCCCTGCCTCCACGCGTCTGGTTCAGCATAGTAAAAGTTTGCCTATCTGAAGGGTATCCAACTCTGAGCTCCATTTCTCCTCGCTCTTTCTTATTCCTGGACTTCACAGTGAATTGATTACATTTTTGAGTCGATGTCAGGGTAATTTATTGATGAGGTTGCTTCCTGATAAGTCAGCATGAACTGTGGCCAAGCCCGCCGGTGTCTGCACTGTAAACAATAAGCGTGGATTAAAAGATTACATGAATCAATTCAAGGCCCATTTATCAAGTTCCTGCATTAATTCGTAGTGTAGATGCTGTGTTCGTGAGCCAGAAATAATGTTGATCCCAAACACAAAAAAAAACAGGTTATCAGTAGATGCTTTAGATTAAAAGAAAATTACCAGAAAAGCCAGATGTGGTAGATTTGTTATTTTCTTTTAAAACGGTGATAAAAATCAAAAGCCGAAAAATCAACTGGATGTCTATAAAAACTGTCAGAGCTTTAATTATATCTTATATTTATTATCATTATTTGTATTTATTCCAGTTCAGATATCCGACCATCTGTCAGAAATGTCATACTGACTTTTGTATGCTCGCTTACAACCTGCTTTGTGACAAATGAAGGGTCAAAATCTGCAAAAATGAGCTAAGAATAAGAACTTACTCTGGTTTATGAAACGCACTACGACTTTGCCATATTTACTCATAACTGCCAGTGTGCCCACACAGTATAAAATGGAAGAGAAGACATAATCTTCTGGTTCCTTCTGGTGCAGATTAATCGCTTTGCAAGAAATTCACTGCGCCTAAAGGGCCTCTAACCATTGTAGACCAATCCCACTTCCAGATTCTGTTTTTACACACAAAAGTCTCATGGTATGATTTCAGTAGCTATGATGACTAGCCTGCACTTCCCTGACAGCCTTGTGGGCAGGAAGGGACCATATTCAACATGCCGAGGCACATCAGAGAGGGAGGTGAAGTGGCCTGAAAGTACATTTTCAAGCTAATTCCACCTACTTCTCAAAGTTACTCAATTCTGCTTCAAGTTGAGTGATTCTAAACAGAATGAGTGTTTTGAAACTTCTCAGAAAAGTAATTGTCTTTATTGTAATGGTTGATAATGATTTCCAACAACGGCACTGTTTTTCTTTGTGACATTTGGTAGTTTACAGCAGCTAAACTTAACATGTTGCACACCATCTTTTCAGTTGTTAACTACAGGCCGGAGCTTTTATCTTCTCGTGCTTTTACAGGAACATGGATGTCATCAACTTAACCAACATAAATGTATATGTTAGTTGGCGTCATTCTGTTTAGTGTAGTCTGGTTTTGGAGAAGCTCGATTTCAAACAAGCATTTTAAAGGTCTTTGTTTGGTTGGACTGCCACCACAATTCGTTGTTTCTAGTAACATGTAAATGTTCCTACTGATGGAGAAATGGTTGCATTTAAATCAGGGATGTCCACATCCGGTCCTCGGGGGGCGGCTGTCCTGCAGGTTTTAGATGTTTCCCTGCTTCGACACACCTGATTCAGATCAATGCATCATTAACAGGCTTGTGCAGAACTCAACCATCTTTTCAAGAGATCCATTTCAAAAGGAGGATGCAGCCATCATGATGTCACCGACCAGTTTGTAACAGTCAATAACTCGCTTCCTCTTCGTGCATTTGAACTGTTAGGAAAACAGCAATCCAGTCAAACAACACACTCAACTTAACTCTGCATATAACCACGCTGAGTGTTCTCTTGTGATCCGAAATCAAGCTGCCAACCTGCAGAGCTCTTCATCATTTCCACCCTGCTATTACTGTAAACATAGAGCAGCTGAAACACATGCAGCTTAGATGCTGGTGGAATGTTGTTGCTGTATTGGAAGCATAATGTCTCTCTTATTTTACCAGATTAACCTCTCCTGTTGATTTTTTTTCAAAGGACAAACTGTGCACAGTCCTCCAGAGAGATTTTCCTCCACATCTAACAGTATATCTCAGCACAAATATTTCAAAAACTACCTCTAAGTGTTTTTAATTATAAAATAAGTAACTATCTTGGTGTTGTACTGTAATTTCTAAAGTCTCTCCAGTGTGTTGCTAAACAATCAAAACTCATGAACATGCAAGAGATGAGTACACACATGAGATTGATTGGGTACTAATTGGGCATGTTTCTAATAAGTCAAATAAAAAAGAACCTTCTTTTACTGTGGTTTGAATTTTCTCCTATTATTCGTGGATTGTGCGCATGCTAAGTGTTGCTGTTGCTGGTAAGTTTCCTCACCTCTGTTTTCAGCATGTCTTTAAGCTCTGAGTGTGTTAAGCCCACTGCAGCCTATGGGAGTTTCTGACAGCTTGTTCAACACATTTTACTGCCGCATAGGAAATATCTTCCTGATGAGTGACAATTAGTCGAAAAGTGTCTCCTACATCGATGTCTGACACACACCAGGGTCTGAATAATCTGTGTCGCAGCTAAAAATTGTCATTTTTACAGATAACGAGGAGCTCAAACTGTCTGGAACACGGTGTCTAACGGGCATGCTTAAGAAGACTCGTTGTACAATGTGTCTGCTGCATACATGGGTGTGTTTACACGTATGGAGATATAATGTCTGCCCAGTCCGTGTGAAAATGATGCTTTTCTTCATCTTTTTCAGGAAGTACAATATACGCATGTGTATAATTACTATTTTACTGATTGTGATGGGAAATTTTATCTGCTGCTACGTTAGTTTTACTTTCAATTTGCCCAAAAGACCTCATTCATCAGTTGCATTTGTTGGATTTGTCTGTTCCTAAAGGTCCCATAAATCTGCTGGCAGAGTGCTGCTTGTTTCTGTATATTATCGTGTTTCCTGTAAAAACAAACGCTAACGGAGTCAAACTCCCAAAAAGCCTCATCAGCTCTAATTGGTCGGCTCCATAAGTCTGAACAGGACCTGCCTACTTCTCTGCACCAAATCTGATGGTGCAGTCATTGAGTAGGGACTTAGAAGAAAGCATTTCATTGGCTACAATATAGGCACATACCCAAAAGTGCTGAATGGATGGATAAAATGTCCCCCCATGGTATAGCTGGCAGATTGCTTCAATTTTCCTTGTGAAAAATTAAGCTAGGGAGATGAACTCTAAAATACTTGCAGCTTAGCAACTCCAGTGACTTAAATTAAGGAAAATACTGAACATAATTGATCTGAGATGTAATACAAGAACATTTAGATAGAAGATCTGTATATACTTCAGATAAAACACATATTCAGCCTAGCTAGGTCAAGTTTAACCATAAGAAATATCCAGAGGTCATCATGTTCACACTGGACTTTTAACCCTGAATAAGTTGAAGATGTAATCTCATACATCAGTGTTGCAGGTGGTTGCTGATGATGGTGGAACTGAAACTATCACTATCTGCCGCTCACGGTACTAGACAGATAAATAGATAAATAACAGAACTATTAAAAGCAACTGAGGCAAAAATGTGTAGATATAATGTATAATGAATTAACGCTGGTTTCAGCTAGTCGGGGGCATTATTGTGTTGTACGTACACATGAAAATATGTATCTATGTACCTATTCACATATGTGCAAGTACGGAAAGCACACAGAGAGTTAAGTTCAGTTTAGGTGGCCTCTGAAGCAGCAGTGTGCATTGTAAAGTCTGACAGCTGCAGGAAGGAATGACCTGTGATGGCTCTCCTTCACACACTTCGGGTGAAGCAACTCGTCACTGAAGGAGCTCTGCAGTGCAGTGAATGTGTCTTCGAGTGGGCGGAAGTTCCTCATTGATAACCGCTTGGCTGTTATCCTCCTCTGCCCCACCACCTTCCCGGGTTTAAGGGGCATCCCAGGACAAAGTGGGTCTTTCCGATAAGATTGCCCAGCATCTTCCTCTTAGATGCCGTGATGCGGACGTGTTTATTTGTGAGATTTATAGAAAAGTGAGGTAGTATTTCCTCAGGTCGTTCTATAATTGTGTTTCCAATATCACAAGGGGTTTCAATAAGAGTTCACAATCAACAGACGGGTCACTTGTTGTTTCCATTTTAAACTTTAAAAGGCCATATGCTGGTGTGCATCTTATACATGTAACCTTCAACAAATCTCATTACTGTACTGCAGTGCCCTGCATCGATATGTCTGACCTTTACAATCCAAGGTCTGTCTGCTGTGTGCGTAAGTGTAGGGCCAACACAAATGAATAGGCTGAGGGGAGAACACAAGAAAAGGTAATCACTAAGAAACAAAATGTTGTTTATCGTGTGCCTTGGATGTTTACCAGTCGGCTTGGTCTTTGTCTGGATTTTGAAGGATGCAATACTTGGATGTTAGTGTTTTCCTGTAAAGCTCTGCGCTGTTTTCATCAGCTGCCTGTTCTTTCTCTCTATGGGCTCTAAGGTGATAATGACCTCTGTTTACACACTGCCATTCACACAAAAAGCCCACATCGGGCCTAGTTTTTTTGTTTTTTGCTGGGCGATATGTGTTCACAGTGGACTCTTCTCTCTGAGCTGCAGTGGGGGCTTTGCAGTTGCTATTCATGTGTCCCTAATTATGCCCGTATGATTTTTGTTGACAAGGTAACTGGCACTGCTGGTTGAAATATTTTTTACCTCAAACATAACCTTGATATTTCAGATTGTTTTGGTCTCATTTTCTCCATTCTAGGGCTCAGCACCAGAGCTCCACAGAGTGTTGTGCTCAGCCCATAATGTCCATGCTGGACAGCCATGACTGAGCCCCCACACATTAAGGAAATACACTGTGAAGCTCACAGAGGACACCACAATCATCAGCCTGGATAACTGAGGCTTTGACAGTTTTCCACCAGAGCGTGCACCACATTTTCTGTACACAATAAATGCTCTGGCCTACTCAACCCCATACAAGAAGGTTGTAAAGCATCTGGTGCTCCTTAATGGGTAGAGCTCCTGCTGTGACACTGACATGAAGTCCCACAGCAGGTCCCAATTTATAACATGTCACACTGGAACAGGCAGTAATTCTTAGGCCAACCAGCAACTGCTGCCAATGTCATTGTCTGAATGCTGTGTGCCGAGAGAGCTTGCCAGCCTGTTGGTTTGCAAGGTGCCTTCACTGTCGGTGTAACAAAGAATCTGTGTGGGAGTGGAGAGCACAGCCACATTTTTTCACTGTTTTGTTTTTTTCCTTTTGCATCATCTGAAAGAGGATACAAGTTTTCCATTGAGCAGCAGCACACACAGAACACTTCTAGTGCTCTTTGGGTGAAAGGACAGGTTATAGTTCAGCACAACATTTTGGACTTTTTTATGCTTTTGTAAGCATTTCCTTCTGGTTGTGGGGCATAAAAGGTATTTTATGTCAACCAGTTGCCTGACTGGATTAGATCTAATGAAATTTTAACATTACAAGTAATTAATGTGGGTCCCCTGGCTCAGTTGAATATTTAGATTTTAGTCATTATAGTTGAAAGGCTCCTCCTGTCTTCCATTTACACGCAGACTGAAATAACAGAAAAACTACAGGATGAATTAGCTCTCTGGTTTTGCAGGCTTTGTTAGCAAACAAGTTAATAGATGATCTGGTGACAGTTGGCTCCCTAACAAAGGCCCCAACATGGCTTTACTTTCAGAAGTACTGAAGCCCAATCCCATTTCCCCAAATGACACTAACACCTAGTCATATTCTGCTTTATGTAGTGGTAGGTGGGGGGTTTGGTTAAGTAGGGTTTGCATTCACTCGTAGCAAATCTGAAACAATTTTCTGAAAAGTTGATTAAGAAGATGTGTGAAGCTGACATGGTTCAATCAACCGGTTTGAAGCAAATCTAGGCTGCAAAGTGTCACCAATGGGTGGCAATATAGGCTATGTTACTAGTGAACGCTATTCAATGGAAAAGGTGTTTGTTCTAACTGGAAATAACTGACGGACAACCGTAAAAGGAAAATAAAGAGAGCTCCTCTTTAGGAAATACTTTCATATCTGGTAGTATTATGTAAAATCTGGGAAGACGCTGGTTGGTGACGCACGCCGGATGCAGGCGATGACATCACTTCAGGTCTTCATTGAAATGCAAAAACTACTTGAAGTGAGTTTTTTAGTTTAACATTACTGAAATTATTTTCACCTTTTGCCGTTTACCTTTTCTTATTCACGTCTTCTAAATGCAAATGAACAACAATGGAAGCCTGGCTATTTATTAAGAACCTTCGAGTATTGAAATCTTTGCTCAGACGTCATAAGAGGCACTAAGTTTGGTATTTCTGTGAGTGATGGGAAGAGCAAAGCAAGGAGCATTCATATAGTAATTTACCAAGAGGACCAAAGGACTTCATCAGAGTTGGTCACTAAGAATAAGCTCAGCTGTGGAGACAGACAACCATCAGTGTGACACACCAAGCTCATGTCGTGAGACAGATAGACAGCAGCCATACCGCACTAAAAGCCCTGATTTAAAAACCGGTAAGACCAAAGCCATCTGAATGGTTTCATCACAGTACCATGTGGAGGTGATGCCCTGAACATCACTTCAGTAATATATCACCCCCGCTGTCTAACATTATGATGGAAGCATCATGCTGTTTGGATGTTTTTCTGCTACAGGAACTGTGGAACAGGATAGTCAGAAAAATTACCTTCGGCCAGTCTGAACTCTAACTCTAAAATGAACCCCTTATGCAGTGATCCTTTCCCTCTGTTAGACCTGAAGAGCATGTCATGAATGCTCCATTCCTGTGACTTCTTCTTTGAGGATTTAACGTAGCTACAGAATGGGTTCCATTGTTGTTCATCTGACTTTTCTTTTCTCTTTTTCCCCACTGGACCTGGGTCATCGTCTATGATGACGCTCGTTTTTCTGAGTGTGAAAGCTGCTATATGGAAGACAGCTGGTGGCATTGATGGGTTTGACTGTTAAAGTTCAGATATACAGCAGAGCTGGTCACACTTCTGTGGTGTCGAAGGTGGTAACACCTTCCTCCAACCCACTATCACACACATTGGTTTCGACACATCCAGGGGTGTTGTTAGGCCCTGTGGAACTGATATGCATTGGTTCGATGGAGAGGGTGTAACACAGTGTTGTCAGTCCTCGTGTGCTTTCACTGTGGACCAGTCTCTGACGTGCTGGTAGACATTTTATGGACTGGCCATCATATAACATGTTTATGCATTTAGCAGACGCTTTTATCCAAAGCGACTTACAAATGAGGATATAACATTACAGCTAACATCAAAGCTACGTAGAAGGAAACCACTAGTCTGACTCTGTCAGGGGTGACAGTCAGTGGGGTTACATGGCACTGAAAGGATCAGATAATTGGCTAAACTACAATAAGAATGATTTGAGCAAGGGTCATTCTCCTTGGATATATGGCGGTGAATGAATCGAATCAGAGGCACAAAGCGTGTCATACCCCGGTATGATAGGTGACGCTGTACCCATTCCAACTATTGCTAATAGAGCCACTTCCTGTTGACCTCTGCACCAACAACAACAACAACAAACTCAGGCATTCGAGAAAATGGGGAATGAAGAGCAAGATGAAGCTACGTCCCTCTACATTTGGTCTGTGATGAGCTGCTTGTTGCACAAACTCGATGCCCAACGGAGCATTCTCCATCGCGTTGTTTGTTTCTTTCCGACGGCGACAACAACAGGAATATCGTCTCTTCCGACTTCCGGGTCACGACCCCGGGAAAAAAATCTCGAGCATGCGCAGAACGCAAAGTCTGATTCACCACGTGCTTCACCATCTACAAGCAGGTTTAGTTTGACTTTCAACCCAGTTATCTCGGGGTCTTAATCCGATCCTATTTCTTGTCAGATTAAGGTGTCTACATGCACTTAATAACTCAGTCTTATTGTAATTTAGCCAATAATCCAATCCTTTCAGTGCCATGTGACCCCACTGAGTGTAGAGATAGAAAGTGCCTTAGAGGGGGTAGGGAAGTACGGGGTAAGTGCTAGAATAGGAGATGCTCTCTGAAGAGCTGGGTCTTCATTTTGCATGTGTTGTTTGAGAACTACATTTTTACTAAATCCTGATCGTGCTGCACTTTAGAAAGTTCCTTTGTGAGCATTTCCCCGAATGGAAATAATAAACCTGTTACTGAGTAATGTAGTTAATTATGTCCATCATGCCCAAACGGGCCCTTAAACCTGACTGTATATTTAACATGTATGTAAAGGTTATGGGCCTTGAAATAAAATGCAAATGATGAATCTGCTCCCCTCACTTCAGTCCAGAGGAATAGCTTGAGCTCATCTTTAATTCATGGGGGGGGGGGGGGGGGGCTTACAGTGCCAGGGCAATCTTCTTCCTGCACCCTGTTAAAAGTAGATTCCCTGAAGGTTCAACATTTCCTCGCGGTAACAGCTGGACACAGGCCTCCCATTGAATGTTCCACAGTTCTCATCTTGTGCTCGTAATTCTCCTCTTCCTCCTTTTTTACCTGAGAGGCATCCACTCCTCAAGTATTGGGAGAATTCATGTTTATCGTCACTGGAGCTCAGCCTAAAGATTAGAAGGCTAAAAAAAAAAATCCTTCTACTGAAGGCAGGATCATAAGATTGAACTCCCAGATGAGATCAATTTATCATTTTTGTAAAACACAAAAAGTTTGATCATGAATTTTAATTCCATCGACTGAAGCTCTCATCAGTCTTATCAGAAATTCAGTTTTCTCCATTAAGTCCTGAAAGAAACTGTGGACCTGCCCTTCCTGTGTTTGCCATCAGGCTAAATTCATCTATGTGTGAGATCAAAGAGCGCAGACTTTCTGAGGGTGTTCAGCTTGAAGGTGTTGAAGAGGAATGGAATGATCTCCACCTTCAGCTATACTGCTGCAGCTGCTCCTGCTGCACTCTGTGATTCAGAAAGTTTGCTCTGCAGCAACTTCCTGCTGCTCGATAAGCCACAAGAAAGGAAGGGAAACTATTTCTTTGCAGAAATTTGGCACCAGTGTGACAGATTTACATTGAAGAGGGGGCGAAGGAGCGGTGCGAGTTATATTGTGATTTTTATTTTTCTCAGAAACTGTTTGTGAAGTCGATATTGTGTAAATAATTAACATGAAATGACAGAGATGGAAGTGCAGAGAAAAAGAGTTCTGTGGCATCTTTGTTTTCATATTAAACCATTTTCAGAAGTCATTTGTTTTTGGATGTTATTTTTCTCCTTTTAGCTGTCATTCCCTTTATCCTTGTCTCATGAAAGACTGAATAAAGACCCTTGAAAGGCCTTTTGAGTGCCGACCTTGCTCGAAAATCAGTTTTCTCAAATGCTCAATTTAAACCACGTTACATGGAGCCACTGATAGGGTTGAATATTATCCTTTGGGCAGGTGAGACTTTTAAGTGCTAATTCATTGAAGACACAGTGCTTTATGGTGCTGCGACAGTATTGAACACTGCTCTGAATAAATGAGAAGTGGAATTTTATTAATTTTCTGCTCCTTAGTTTCACACTTCATTATCACAGTCAACAACTATTGATTGAACAGGTTTTTTGTGTTGGTTTGGTTTCTCTTTTTCCTGCTTGCCACCTTCTTTTTGTCTGCTGTGATGGTGTGAATGAAGTTGAATGCCTGTCTGTCATAGCTGTTCAGATTTTCTTCCTCTATATATCCGTTTGTGCGTCCTCTTTCAGTACCAGATTGTGAAACTGTCTGGAAAGTCATAGATTTATTTGTTCCTAGGAGACATCTATGTCATTTTTTTATTGCACAAAAAAAAAGAATAAAGTCTCTTGGGAGTTTGTGAATCCTGACAAAAAATATAACGAGCATTAAAAGTGAAACGCTTTGGTAAAGGAGTTGAACGTAACTGTCATCTGGGACACTCGAGTTTGTTTCCCGTTCGTTTTCTGTAACTTTGAACTTTTACTTGTCTTTTAGGTTTAAGATTTAGAGTTGGAATCGACCTTCCGGTTATTGGACGACCCACTCTAACCACTGAGCCACGGCCGCCCGTAGGAAACCAAAACCACTGGGCTAGCTTTAGACATTAGAAGCTACTTGGTTGTTTGTAAAAGGTTAGGGTCTTCTTGGTAAAGACAGGAAAGAAATCTTTAACTGAAATGCAAGTTGGGTTTCAAGGTAATGCTGCGTTTTCTGTCACTTATCTGGAAATAGCTTACAGTGGTAATACTCTTAGCATTAACCTACAGACCTCCAGCTCCCCTGTCACCTCCTCCAGCCCCTCTGAGAGGGTTCTGAGGTGTTCCCAAACCAGCCAAAAGAGATATAACCTCTCCAGTGGATCCAGGTCTGCTGGAACATGTCTGGAACATGTCTGGAACATGTCTGGAACATGTCTGGAACATCCCATCCTGGGTGACATGCAGAAGGCATCCTGACTGCATCACCCAACTACCTCAGCGAGCTTCTTTCCATGTGAGGTGGCAGCATCTCCCAGATTATCTGACTCCTCACTCCATCCCTAATGGTGAGGCCAGCCACCCTTCGGAGAACTCTTATTTTCACCGCTAGTATTCACAATCTTTTTCTTTTGTTCACTACACACAGCGCATAATTACAGGTGGGCATTGAAAAGTAGATCGGTTTGTGAAACGGCGATTTTACCTCTCAGTTTCGCTCCATCTTCAACGTGACAAACCAGTACAGAGTTTTTATCTTTCCAGATGTTACCCCAGTCTGCCTGTCAACCTATCCTACTCGATTCTACCTCCACCGGTGGAAAAGACTTAGAGATACCTAAACTCCCTCCCGACCCAGAGCTGCCAGGTTTTTTTCCCCCTCATGAGGGCCGTGGCGGTGGAGCTGATTCTCATGTTGGTTGCCTTGCACTCAGCTGCAAACAACTCAATGAGACTGACAAGAACAAGTCATCTGGTAAAGGATGCAGTGCTAAGAAACCCTCCACACCTTTGCGCCTAGACATTCTGAACAGAAACCGAACAAATGAAAAAGGACATCAGCCTAGTCAAGAAGGATAGAAGCTGAAGGATTCACATAAAAATAGGAGGAAATCCAGACTCATCATAGTTACTGCAAACATTTAATTTAGCTTGTACTAACATTTAAGTAATCAGTGAGGAATTGTTTAAGTACCTGGTAACATTTATTCATCCCTCATTTGATCAAAAAGAATTAAGTCTGTTTGCTGTCATTGACCCTCAAGTTTTTTCAAATCTACCTTAAAGTCCTCCGTTTGGAGTCTTCACTGTACATCTAAATCATGTTTTGCTCACAAAAGCCACATCTCATTTTGAAAGCCAGATGATTAATTGGAAATAAGGACTGAAAATGATTGCAGATGGATTACCATGGTTACCATTTAACTGCGGCCTTGTGACGGGTGTCTGTGGTGTCTCTCTTGCTTCACCTCAGCACCCTCATCTGGTGTGGCTCAGTGTTTAACCATCAAATCTTCTGACTGAACTAGTTTTTGTTCTCTTTTATGATGCACCAGAAAGCGTCTGCAGAAGCACAATCAGTCTGTCTTGTGTTCGGAGGAGAAAAGTTAACATTGCTTTTACTAATTCTGCAGCCCCTTTTCCTTATCTGCTGTTTTTGCCAATATATGGATGTTTTATTTATTAAAGACTTTCATCAACTCATGATGATACTGTTTTGCACATCGTTATAATGAACATTTGAAATATTTTTTCCACTAAACGCTTTGATGCAGGACTTCTTTGTACACAAAGTCCTGAAGGTTATGCACAGCACATCTGACTAATGGTCCAGCTCTCTCTACATGCCCATGCTAATCACTTCTCTGATTGATTGTGTTGCTCCGTAGCACTAATGGTATCATTAGCTGGAACTGTTGTGGCAGGCTCTGAGCTCTTTATTCCCTCGCTGAGACTTTTTTTTAAAAATCCTATCCTACATTGTCTGTAACATTGCTCGGGACAGGTTCATCTTAAATTCGATGCACTTTAAATCTCCGTGCAGAAAAACATAAATCATGGAAATCATGCAGAGACTTTTCATTAGCCCCACTCTCACTGCGCCAAATACTGTGGGTCAAGATGAAGCTGCGGTTACCATGGAGACGTCGGAACAAAACCTTGTATTAAAAGAAAAGATAACGCAACGATGGCAAGATAGATGTGCATGTCATTCGAGATGGAGTGATACAGAAGCGGCCGGAGGTTAATTATGTGAAGACTTCAAGCTTTTTCCAGCTCTAAAGATGTGAACGTCGCACAAAATGGCCTCGAAGATGAAAGCGGAGCGATGCCTCACATAAACAGTCAGCTGTCTGTGCTAACAAGACCAACGTGCTGAAGCTTACCTTAACTCGTACAGGAGCACGTAGTGAGTCAGTGTGACACACACAGAGCTGTGAGCACGGTGAGCATCCTGGTTAGCTGCACGTAGAAGAAAAAAGTAAGAAAATGTTAGATTTTTTCACATAGTTAGAATGGATATAAAGATAGTTTCTGATGTTTCTTCCTTCAAAAGTTTAAAATCCAATATTTTGCACCTGTAACTGAGCGTCAGATAATCCGGGTCCTTGGGCCCGAGCCACTGCTGTTTACGATGTGGACACATACTGATGTTCTTTCCGGAAACTTCACTCACTTTCACTCTGCACGTGTTATGAATCTGACCTCCTTTTTCTCTGTGTTGTGGCAAGCGGTCCAGCTGTGCAGGCACGGCACCATGGAGAGGACCGACTTTTTCCAAGTAGCCACTTTCCAGCATGCGTGTTGAGACTGTGATAATACACAAATAAGATTGCAAAAGAAGAATGATACTTGCATGTTTATAACATAGCTTTGGAAAGCAACACGCTTGTATCCTCTTAAGTTTTTAAGATTTAGATTTGGGTGATTTATTTAGTTTTTGTAATGTTTTTAAGCATAAGTATAGATAAAGGATGTCAAAACCAGCTATCATGTAGAAGAAATACTGTTTTCTGTTTGATATTAAAGATGCTGAGGCGTTGCTATTAAGCATGTTCCCGGGATAAGATGCAGGTTGTGTGTCTTTGGTTCAGGTCTGCTGACAGAGAGGTTTATAAAGTGAGTCGATCGAGTGCAGCTGGGACGCTGCCAAACTGTCGGACAGTGTTTAGATATTGTCAGCTGGGGAGGGTTATTAATGTAACCAGATCTGATGTTATGATCATATGCATGAGAATTTAGCTGGATGAACAACACGAAGGTTTTCATGACGGAACAACCTGATTTGAAAAGGATTACCTGTAGCTACAGTCGCAGTGTTAGCTGATTTCCAAAAGTTAAATATACTTCTTTTAATGCTTTAAACAAGATTACTTTATGTGTAAAAAAAAAAAAAAAAAATTCAAACCTTTTAGTCTGTTGTTAATTCATTTTGTTCATTCTTTTGTAGATCTCCCAGTTCTTAAATGCTTTTTGGAGCTGGTCGAGCATCTCCCTGTTGTTGTTTGGGAGGTTTTTGACCCTTTTTTTTATTTTGAAAGGATTTTACAGGAGGCAGGAGGTTTTTTGGACAATCTTTGGCTGTCGTAACTACACAGTTCTTTTGAGATCTATCCATTGATTTTTAATGATGTTTTAGTTGGATGACTCTGAGAGCAAGATCTATCTAACCTACTCCTCCTTAAATAATTGATTGTGTTTTTTGGAGTATGTTTTGGATAATTGTCCTGATTTGGAAGCCATCCTCTTTTCATCTCAAATGTTTTTCCCACTGTTTGACATGTGATATTTGTTGCAGAATTTGCCAATATTTCATTGAATCCATGATTTTCTTCTACCTGTGCAAATAAGCCCAGACCATGGTTGATCCATCCCTGTGCCTTTCAATAGAGAGGGCTTCTTTTTTTCCTTTGTATCCTTTTTGTGCCTGAACTGATTGCGGCTAAAAAGTTCATAAAAAAGGCTAAATCCTTTTGTTCAAACTTCTGATGATAGATTTTTTTTGAGGAGGGCAATTTTCTCCTGCTAACTCTTACATGAGGAAGTGTTTGTGCCACACAGTAAAACAGTTCACCACCACATCAGAGTCTGCTTGATACTGAATGTCTTTTACAGCCAATCAGAGGCTTCGATTTGCTTTGCTGGTTATCCTAAATCAGTTTTTTATGACAGTACAATACAAGCCATGAAATCAGCCTCTATTAACCCCTCTTTAAGATTCTTTTATTCAAAATATTTTGTTTTATGGCCATTTGGAGATCAAATCAGTTCCTTCTCTTCAAACCTAACAGTTCGCAGTGACAAAAAGTTCACTGCTGAAACATTGGATTTTCACCCAAAAACTAAGTTAATGTACACTTCTGTAGCACCTCCACCGTTGTGTGATGATTAAAAGGCTTTCTGTGGTGGTGTGTAAGTGTAAGTCAGGTGTGGGACTCCCCTGTTGTCTGTTAATGATAAAATCTGATTGCTGATTAATGAAAAGAACAACGGCACAAATATAGACCTTAACAATATTTGTCGGCGTATTAAAAAGCATAGAGAAGAAAAAACTCTTATTATTATTTCTTGACCTGATTCATGCAACATAACTCTACTTACAGAGGAACTGAAGCACCTGACCTGGGAGGCACCCAGCAGGCGATGCCTGAATCAGACCTTCCTGTGACCGCTGCACCCATTATTTGACCATTGGTCATGGATTGGTCTTTTTTAATTGAATCAAGCCATTTTACTCTTCATGTGAATAGATATTGTTTCTCTAATGCAGCATCAGCAGCTTTATGTGGCCAACAGGCCCTTTCACTTTCACCTCCACTAATTTAATTGAAAATAGCGGTTCATTATGAGGTTCATTATTTTGGTCAGTTAATAATTCACTTTGAGGAAAAACACAGTAAACATAAAGATAACTACATGTAAAGTACAAATTTAGACCTAAAATTAGACTTAGGTTTTTCATTGGTTATCTTAACCCAAACATGCCTAACTGGGGCACGCTCAGAATAATTTCCGAGCTTTAACAGAACCACATGGAATAACTGCTTAGCGTAGAGCTGTCAACTACTTGATGATGCAACAGCAAATTTCTGAGCTGGATTGTCTGGAGCTCCATCAAAGATAAAAAAGACAATGAGTAGATTACCAGGTGGCATTTTAGGTGAGTTGCCTCCAATTTGTTGCCTTACCCACTGCAGTCTTTGAATAGTAAAATGCAAGAATCTTAGCGATATCGCCTTTGCATCTTAGAGCATAAGAGGAACTAGTGTAGATAATATCTGATGGCATTTTAAGGATTAAGAGGTTTTTTTTTAATATACTTTTCATGCCTTACAGCTGAGTCTATGTCCCTATCATATCCCCCACAGAGATCATTAAAACCTCATGTTATATCATCAAATACTGGCCCCCACTCCACAAGTGAGCTGTGCCAAGGTTACAACAGGACAGGCTGGAGATGTCTCCATTCACTCACTGCTATTGAAATAGGTCATGAAATAAAATGATGCCTCCCACTGCATACGACAGTTCTCTGTGGTTTCTCCTTAACGTGGTGAAGGATTCAAGCGTCTGTGCCTGACAGCTAAATTACGGCTCATCTGAGTGTCACTATCGCAGTAAAATGCTCAGTTTTACCTGCAGAGGCTTTTTCTTGTAATTTCTTTGGAGGCATGCCTCCTCCCGTCTTGACAGAACAGACAGCTGTGCCGAGCTCCATGTGCTTCTTCTTCCTCTCCATGTGAATTGGAGTATTCATAACTTCACTGTCAAAAAGAATTTGAAGTTGAGAACACTTCTGTAATATTTGATCTGCAACAGCAATTTTAAATCTATCATGTTCCTGTCGTGGAAGATTTAATGGATTGTTCGCGTTTGCCACCAAAGTGAGACTAAGCAGCATACTAATTGCTTATGTAAAATGAAACCACTTGTCTAATTTTGTTTTATGTCAGAAGATATCACATGCAAGATATTCACCTGAGGCATAAGAAAAAGTTCAGCACTGTCATAGTTGTTTGGATAGGACGCTCCCCTTAATTGCTTTTTCATTTTATATTTAAAGATGCAGTCATTTCTGTTCATGTTAGGAGCAGAATGCATGTGTTTTCAAAGATGATAATATATCTTAGATACATGCGAGGTGTGTTTTGGTAACAGAATAGGCAAAGTGTTTGCTAAAGGAATCAGACATGACGTGGTTTAAAGGGATAGTTCGCCTCTTTTGACATGAAGCTGTATGACATCCCATATTAGCAACATTATTTATGAACATTTTCTTACCCCCTGCTGCGTCCTGTGAGCCAAGTTTCGGCCTCGTTTTGGCATTTGATGAAAGTAGTCCGGCTAGTTGGCTGGGGCCACAAAAATAAAGTGTTTTGCTTCTCAAAACAATATGCGTTCAAAAGAGTAATACATTTGCATCACAAAATCGTTCTCCAGGAAAAAGTCAGACCTCACAATCACTTGGTGCTATTTTCTCTCCCCTCGTATCACTGCCTGCTGTGTAGCCTTCGTCAACGCCAAAACGAGGCTGGAACTCGGCTCACAGGACGCAGCAGGGGGTAAAAAAAATTTCATAAATAATATTGCTAGTATGGGATGTCATACAGCTTCATTTCAAAAGAGGCGAACTATCCTTTTATGTCCCTTAAAAAAGCACCATCTTCCCTGCAGACTGCAGTTAGACCAACTTGTGAATCCATCGTACTTTTTCAGCATCATTCTATTTAACTTTTTTTTTCAGATTTAGGCACAAAGGATATTTGGTTCTGATTACAAAAAAGAAAAATGCTTAAAAACGTGCTAAAAAAAGACACCCAGGGTTGACCGAGACTGAATTATAGCTGCAATGAGGGCGAAAGCTTTTCAGTCCTCTCCCACTGTTTCCAATAAATACAATAAAACACGATAATCTCATGGTGCTTTGAATGTACTGGTTTGAGTCTTTGATATGTAGGTGTAGATCAGTGGCTCAATGATGCAATACACAGAGAAATAGCCCAGAAAAGGTAAGCGAGAAGACAACAGACAAAGCACAAATGCTCATCTACAAGAGGGCTTCCGATCGATAAGTGCATGGTAGAGATTCGATAAAGATATTGCTCCTGCATGACACTTTTGGACAGCCAGAGCAGCTGCAACCATAAACGGCAGATACTCGGCTCTCCAGGAGAAAAATGCAGCAGGACAGTTTTGCTTGTGTCAGCTACATCGCAGAGATGTTTAATGTTAATGCAAAGCCAGCTGTTGGTTTAAGGTTCCATTTTGTGCAGAAAATTAAAACAATGCTGATGAGCAATGCAGTATTTTCTGCTTGTGTCTGGGTGTATAAATGCTTGGATAAAGGCAATTTGTTAATTATAGAAGTGTTCTGGTCAGAATGACTGATTATTTGCAGCCCAGATACCCTGATATATTACAAATGAAGCTTTTGTCATGAACCTTTACAACAGCTACAAAAGCGGCTACCATCAAGAAGTTGCTGCTGAGGGGTTTCAGAGCGTTGGTTTATCGTAAGGTCCCGGGAGAAGACGTAAGTTGAAGCTACTCTGGACTGTAAGCTGGTTTCCCCAGAAGACAAATGTTGCTGCATTCAGTTTGCAAAACTCATAAAGCAAAAAAAAAAAGAAAAAAGAAAAAAGTAACCGTTGATTGCCTCCCTGCCATCACTGTCATTTTAAATCAGGTTGGAGTGATTAATGGCACACCGAGGCAAGATCCCCTGTTTTCCTTCGCCTCCCTCATTTTTCACCTGCTTGCCGTTGACACAGGCTCACCTGAGCATTCACCCACAAGGCCAGCATGGAGCCCCCATCCTTATTAATCATCTGCAACTGCTGCCTTCCTTTCGCTGGGCGGGAGCTTCACAGCAGCACCGTGGTTTCCCTGAAACATTCTACCCATTAACACGAATCTGTGAATGTTTTTATTTGTCTAAGAAGCAGTTTACAGTCACATGTCTTTTGATCTCAGACAGTGTTGCGGATTAAAACATGAAGGAATATAAATACATGGCACGGGTCTGCAGCTATAGGCCGCTGTGTAATTGTATCTGATGCTTGCCTTGGCTGTATCCCTAATTAATCTATGATTTTCTGCACGCTTTAGAATTGCAAATTGAATATGTTGAGCCTTTGAGGTGTTCTTTACACTGGCTGCACGGTTGGATCGAGAAACTCTTTATGGCTCTGAGATAATTATTCAGCCTGTGGATCCATGCTCTGGAAGGCTGCCTCTGAATCTAGCTTCAGGCTGGATCAGTGTGTGCATGTGTGTGTGGATGTGTTTGTATATGTGGATTCCACAGTAGCGCTGTAATTGTTGGAAGAATTAAGAGTGTGTTTATGCATTTGACATCCCGATCCTGCATTTCTTGTTTTGTACTTTGGCCGATTATGCATTATACATGGATATGTTACAGTTCTCGTTGTGTTGTTTGGAGATGGCTTGCCTCATTGTGGAAGTGCCTCAATGTGTTTGCAAGGAAACACACGCTATGTTTGATTTCTATTGTAATTCCTTTTGAGATGAGCTGAAAGATCTGTGAAAAGGTTTGTTTCAACTGATGTACTTAACGTTGAGTTTTCGGGGAGTCTTGTAAAACACTCAGTCAGACGTTTAGAAGCAATGCAGGTTCATATTTTCAGAATAATGTAACGCCTGCACATGTAGCTGATCTGGCTGAAAATTCGACTCTCGGCTTGCCCTGTTTAAGATAATTCGATGAGCTTTGGAGACTTACCACTTACAGATGCAGAAATGAGCTGGAGATGGTATTTTAATTCAGAGCTGCCGCACACAAAGAGCTCCGCTTTTCTGTCTCGTTTTTGAAGACATAGCGGAGCTTGAGGGAGTTTAATTAAGAAATCTAAAAGAAAAATTCCTGATCACACAAGGATAAAATGGTCCCCGCTGTAATTGGCAGAAGAACACTGAATGCAAATGAGTGAAACCTTGAATTTTTACAAAGCCGTGCATATAGTTCTGAGTGAACAAGAGCACTTATGCTGCAGTTTGAGTTGGCTCAGAAGCTCGGTGTTTACTTGCACTGATGAAGCTTATTTAACTTCAATGTGTTGGCCAGAAAATGCTTTTTGGCTAATGTGTTCTTTTTCAAATCCCTCCACCATAAAGCAGTGAAAAATGCCAGGAAAAGTAGTTTTCCACGAGGAACAAGGCAAAAGGATATCACTCTGTTGCGTTGGCGGTGGTCATGGTGGCTCCAAGCCCATTTTGCTGTTTGAAGTCGATGTTTTCCTACATTTTGTTTGACTTTAAAACACTCTGAATAGCAGCCTTTCACTGTTCTCTTGGAAAATAGTCAAATCTTGCCTTGTACAGCAGCAAAAAAACTTTTTTTTGGCTTACATGTGATTGTATGAACTCAAGCTTGTTATGTTCCGATAAACTGTGCTTATGAGGTTATTCAACAATGTACACGATAAAATCAAAATGTTAAAGGATGTCAAAAGGAAAGCTGAACAAATCTGGATGTTTCTTCTTTGTAACATCCCATAAATGTAAAAATGATAAACAATTGTATTATCTCAAAGAAAAAACTTTGAAAAGGGTATTTGCTAATGTATAAAATAAAGAATCAAAAATCAATTCAGTAAAGGTTTCATTACACGTTTCATTACTGGTGGTCAGTGTATTTTCAGTCCGCCTTGTTTTTGATGAAAGACTCAGTTCTCCTGCTCTTTGTTGGGCAGGGTTCTTGCCCCAGAGGTTTCCTGTTTGTATCGAGTCAACTGACATAGTTAGCCAGGTTACAATTTCCCAAATTTTCCAGTTTTTGGACCCTGGAAGCTTTTTTATTAGCCAGTGTTTTGGTATGACAACCATTTCTAAATGCACTTTTGCACACCTTCTGCGCTCATGCGGCCATATCATTACACTTACTCTCATTACACATCATTACAGGGTAGACCTGGCAAGGTTTGCAGCAAACATGCTTCAGCATGTCTGAGCTCAACCAATTAATTTAGGTCTCATCTGACCAAAGGATAGGCTTCCTGTGTTCATCAGTACGTATAGAGTTTTCTGTTGTTATAGGTGACATTCCACTCATATTGGGCCTGGTGCTGAAGCCAGTTCAGAACTGATGCAGCTTTAGAACCAGTTGATTTCTCACAGCCGAAAAAACACCACTAAGCTTTCATCATTTTATCACTTTAATGTCTCTTTTGAAACTTTTTTAAACCTCTGAATTTCTGTGGAGCAGCACAGTGCAAGGAGACGGTTTTAAGCAACATTCAGTGAGCGCTCATTACAAAGCTGACTGGCATTTCCAAGCCCTGATTGGTATTTATGAACAGTGCTGCAAACAGGATGCGTGCACACTGTTTTAAGCTGCATCTGTAAACACCAGCTGGTGACATTACCTGATAATGTTCATCATTGTTGCTGCAAAAGTTGTTTAGAGTTGGAAATGGCAACTTGAAATGCCGCTCCATTTGACACATCGGGCAGATACATTAAGACATCGAACAGCCGGTAAAAGAGAGGGACGCCGCTGCTTCGACTTCACACACATATTGAAGGTCAGGTTTTTACTTCATGCTGTAACTGGCTCTGGATTTTTAAACACACAGCGGTCACAACATATTTGTGTGTCTGATTGGTCTCCAAAACCCCGCCCCCAGCCCCTGACATAAGCTGGTCTTTGTTTCTGAATCAGCAAATATTTGGAGTTTATGTAGCACCAGTTTTTGGGGGCTGGAGCCAGAGAACTGGGTCCAGGTTAGGTACCGTCTCCGAACCAGCACTACCGCTTTTAAAGGAAAAGACTCTTCACGCTCTCAGCTGCTACTAAAACGAAAAGGGGTTCACTGGTTTCTAGAGCTCGATTATCCAAGCAGCGTGCTGTTAATAGCATCATTTTAGGTGAAAGGCCACTGCTGCTCTAATTAGTGCCTCTGTAGGCTCTTCATTACCCCCTGCAACAATACTGCAATGATGTAAAACTGATTTTCAGTTGGTCACCGATGTTCTGGTATTATTTTCGGTCATATTTTTCAGTTCCTGCTTTGATCCTTTTCTGCAGCCTCAGGTCCAAAGCTTTGTGGGTTCTGATAATCGTCTTGATTTAGTTAGTGAAAACTGTGAGCAACAACCACTAAAACTATAAAAACTGGAACACTGGGAACTGAGTACCATGGAAAAATAGTCATTTCTTTGAACAAAAAGAGCTAACTGCGATCCACAAGAAACCTTCCCCCAAAGACTGCATGTTAATGCTTTCATTTATAACCATTTAAAAGCATATTTTTAAATTTTTTATCTGATTTAAATCAAATATGTCCACATGATAAAAAAGCGCATGTTAAAATTTTGACTGTACTTCAAAGGAGCCCAGATTGTGTGTGGCTTTTGTGCACTGCGTGCACACAGCAGTCTCTCATCGCTCTGTGGCTGCTCAGCAGCAGCAGCAGCGGCAGACAAACAGAGGGGGGCGAAGGACGGCGCGAGTTAGCACAGACAGAGACAGGCGCTCTCATCAGTGACAGGCTCACCGGCTGCGTGGACAGAGCTGTGGCGCAGGGGGAGGAGAAGAGGCGCAACTGGGGGACAAGCTGCCCCAAAACTGGGGGGGAAAAAACGCGCAAGAGAAGACGGCGGGATAAACAGAGCGATCTCAGTGGAGACAGAAGTCATTCAGAGCAGGGGGGAGGAGAAAGGTGGAGGAAGAAGACAAGGACACAGAGGGAAGAATGCACATGGAGAAGCTTTTCCTGACGGGGGGAGAAACAAGAGAGTGAATACACAAAGTGGAAAAGAAGAGGAGGAGGACAGGGAGCCCAACAGGAGGCTGAGATTACAGCACTCGACTAACATAAAAAATAAGCGGAGGAGGAGGAGGAGCGTGAGGGCAAGTTGATGGATTTGATTGGGAGAGAGTATTTTTAGAAGAAGCGGAGACATGAGAGGAATACTGAGATGAGAGATGCCGTCTCTGAGTCGGGGAGAAAAACTAGAGAGGAGGAAGAAGAAGAGAGAATAACAGAAGAAGGATTAAAGATGGGAAGAGCTGTTGAGATCAGACTGTGACAGAAGAGATTAGCTCTGGTCTGGTTTCCTGCAGGAAACTACTGTGCGTGACCGTGAATGTGCGTGAGCTCCTCCTTTTCCATGTGAAAGTGTGTTGCTGTATGTTTCTAACAGGAGCTCCAGGGCTGAGAGGCAGATCAGCTGCCAGATCAAACTACCCCGTGGTCACCCGAAGGAGCTAATAACACCAGAAACAGCCGAGCGCGCCGAGAGATGAGGAGCACATCAGTGACATCACAGAGAAGTCAAGCTGTCAAAAGTGAGACCGCAAAGTGGGACGGAAAACAAATTAGCACGGGAGCCTCGTGTGAATTGAATTAAAGCTCGTACTTGATGGTGACATAAAAACTGATTGCAATCTGTGGCTGACTGACATGGACACAACTCAAAAGAAGAGAAACCATAGCGCTGGAACAAGGCAAGCTCTCCTCAGACACACTCCACCCCTCTGTCATCTCATTATTTTAATTACCTTCACCTCTTTCATTTGTTTTCCGTCCTCTCTGCTAAGCCTTTGGTATTTTGTATTCCGTCCTCCTCTCTCCTCCCATCCCTCTTCCCCTTTGCCTCGCTCTCTGTCTCCTCCTC
Organism: Odontesthes bonariensis; assembly: GCF_027942865.1. NCBI lineage: Eukaryota > Metazoa > Chordata > Actinopteri > Atheriniformes > Atherinopsidae > Odontesthes > Odontesthes bonariensis. The sequence goes on along the minus strand of NC_134526.1, from coordinate 7,247,885 downwards.
TCTTGTTCACTGTCACACGGACTGCCGTGGATGCAGGACTCATTCATGTAGAAGACACCTTGCTCGGAGCACATTTGCCTATCTGATGTTTTCTGCTCTTCCCTGCTGAGTTGGATGATTGGAGCATTACAAGACAGAGAGACCTGGAGAGAAGACCAACAAGTAGTTCTGCTGAGCTCATCCCAGCTCCAGCAGCACCAGGACAGGACAACTTCAAAAGACACAGCATTAACAGGAGGGTGCTTTCACATGTGCAGACAGTGTTGTTTTGGCTAGCATTGCACGGGTTAATTGTGTTCAATAGGTCAAACACATTTCTATGTGTGGATTGCTGTAGTGGAAATATCCTGGAGCTACATGTGGGCCCCAGCCCCTGAGGCCTGGCTGGGAAATGAAGCCTCTCCTGTGGCTGTAGGAGTGCTGTGGGCAACTATGGCCCTGGAGGGGCGCTGTCTCCGGAGGGGATCCCCAGCTATGATCAGAAAGGGTAGTCAGCGACGTCACACAAAGCCGACTGTGGCTCACGTCACGTCCACTCAACTGTCACGGACACGCCTACATGGCCTCCGGCACGTTTGTGTCCCCGGTGGCTCTGTGCGCCGCAGAGCTTTCTGGCTGCTGGCCCTCTGCACCTCCCTCGGGTTGCTTCTGTCCTGGTCCTCCAACCGGCTGCTCTACTGGCTCTCCTTCCCCACCTACACTCGGGTTCACACTGAATGGGCCAAAGAACTGGCCTTCCCTACAGTCACTATCTGCAACAACAACCCTATCCGTCTCTACAAACTCACCAAGAGCGACCTCTATTTTGCTGGCCACTGGCTTGGTCTGCTGCTGGCCAACCGGACTGTGAGGCCCATGGTTCTGGACTTGCTACAGGAGGACCGTCGGGCATGGTTCAGGAAACTGTCGGACTTCAGGCTCTTTCTGCCGCCCAGAAACTTTGAAGGAACCAACCTGGAGTTTATGGACAGACTGAGCCACCAACTGGATGACATGCTGCTCTCATGCAAATACAGAGGAGAGCCCTGTGGAGCTCACAACTTCTCCTCCGTAAGTCCAACTTAACTTTAAGTTTATCAGAACTCCATCAACTCGTAGAAAAGCATGTTCTTTTTACACTTTTTTCTCTAAATAATTATTTGCAAAGAAGAAACAGGATCTGAAAAGTACAGAAAATTAAAGCTGCACTCATGTATTAACATGGAGGAAATGGGTTAATTATGGGCCTCAGGCTAAGCAATCTCTCAAAGTGAAAAAGATTATTTTTATTTTGTGCAGACCCCAAGAGGAGTTTACTGACTGTATCTGATCGCTCTCATATTCTAAAAGTTTTCATCATGGCTGTGAGTGAGATTGAGGATGCTCGTGGCCTCCCTTCCTCCCCATGGCACATTTACATCACGGCATCTGTTTCGTCTGCAGTATAGAAACTCCAACTTTGAGGAGTTGAAGGCTGACAGCAGGAGAATTAGGAGCACTGAATAATCAGTGTGCCTAAATCATGTCCCAGCATCACAAAAAACAATACGAGTGGAGAGTCAATTATCAGCTTTGTTGTGGCCGACACACACCTTTGTCTTTTGGTTGTATAAAAGCTGACAAAGGCTTACAGGGACAGGAGGGGGAGGATGGGGGGGAGTGCAGCTGCTCCTGGAGTTTTATTCCCACCTGGGACAATTATTCTCCTCTCATACAACCTATTCTTTTGTGAGTTTTTGTTACAGTTGAGTGTAGGTAAACTAAAATACTTTCTTTGCTCCGGGGACCAAACATATGTTGAGATTGAGGAAATTTTAGTTTTGAACATGCTCGGCCAGCACAGTCCTCAGTTTTTGCAGTTGTGTTTTCAAAACCCATCTTTTTACAAGTGGAGCAGCGATACTATCACCACTACCTGGTCACCAATGCAATGCCGGAGAAGGTTTTGTGTCATTTTAAAACATTATGTTCCTCCACCAAATGATGTGTGAAGTCATTGCATGCATCTCTGTGAGCTTGCCTGTGTATAAAGTTAAGGATGGTCATTTCTGTACATTTTGTTGTTTGAATTTTAGAAAACTAAACAACCAACAGTAGACTGGAAAAAATGCCCCTCCAAAAAAAAGTTTAAAAAAAGCAACAAATACAAGACGTTTTTGCTTAAGCAAAAAAAATCTGCCAATGGAACTAGTGAAAATCGGCTTGTGAAGATTTCTTGAAATAAGATGTGATATTTGGGACTTTTGAGATAAAAGTGATCTTGAAATTGGCTTAAAAACCTCTTCAAATGTCAAAAAAAGCTTGTTTCATATGAAATCCGACTCAAAACAATTTGTTTTCGAGACTTTTTCATTTAAACAAGATATTCCAGATGTATTGTCTTCCAACAAGTCCCTATATCTGGCTGAAATAGTACTTGTTAGGCAGTTATGTCTTATATTAAGTGTAATGAGATATTTTCACTAGAAATGAGACAAATATACTTGGTAAGACTTTGATTTTTTCCAGTGTAGTCTTTCCAGACAGTTTTCACCAATAGACCTTTCACTTAATTCACTTCGGCTAATTATCCCACAATAATTAAAAAAGTGTTAACCCACATGAAAGGGGCTGAGAAAAGCAGTGCATGCACACGGTGTATTTGATGTAATGCAGATCGGGTGAGAACTGTCCACTGTGCACATCATTTATAGGTCTTGAGGAATATTAGAGGATACTTGGGGAGGGGGAAGATGCTTTTTGTGTCCCGTTGGCACCGAGTCGTCGCTTGTAAAAGGAAGCTGTTTCAGATCAGATAAATTGCCTGAAGTGACATCACTTTGGCTGGCACTGAAACCAACAGGTGGGTTTTAAAGAAGGGAATTTATCAGTGCTCTGCAGCCCTCTGTATTCCCATAACCTGCAACCAAGGTGACGCACGCAGAGCTCTTATCAAATGACGATGGCCAAGTAGCCTTGTGGTTAATGTTGGTGCCAGGTCTTGACAAGCAGGAGGAGAAAGGGAGTGTGTTTTTTTTTTTTTTCCTGAAATTGATTAATTTGATTCTGCTTTCACCGTGATCTTGGTTGGTTTTCTGCTTTAGTTTACTTTGTGTAAAACTGTTGAAGGAACTGGAACTACAATAGCAACAATTGTAAGTATAAAACTCCCTCAGCACAACACAAGGTCCAGCTGCACTCTGGTTTATTTATGGTGCCGACTCAGGCCTCGAGCACCTCTTCAGTAGCTTAGTTACCTGACATGGTTCACGTGTCCGGTGTTACAGTCCGTTTTGTAGTGTTCAGGGTTTCTTCCATTTATCAGCCCCTTTCTTAAAAGACAAAGCCAGTAACACACGAAATTTAACGTTGTATATCATTGTCAAAGAGGCCATAATATACTTCTCATTTTCTTTTCTTTCCTTTTTCCCCATAAAGCCTTTGGGAGAGCCAACTGAAAGGAGTTATTCTTTCTCAGAGAAAACACTGACCTGAAACGCCTGAAGAGCCTTTGTCAGCAGCTGGGGCTTTGCTTATTCATTTGTTCATTTATTCATTAACTTATTTATTTAACATTACACAATCTCATATAGTGTCCTAGATATATCTAAAAATAGCTTTTTAAACCTGCTGTCCCCCGGAAGAGCAAGGTGGCGATGTAGGTTTTGAAAAGGTTCAAGAACAGCAATACAAATAACATAAAACAAACTCAATAAACTATATTTTCAAAGCAAATCACACACCCAAACATCAGTAACAATACCAATGTTCAACTAAATATCAAGGAAAATCATTGCTTATCTCGCCGAGTGACTGTAAACTTGGAAAAAACATTGCAGTTACACAGTTACACAATGTGATAAATATCTTAACTAATGGTTTGTCGTAATATTGTACAACAATGAATTTAATGTGTTCACTGCAAGTCCACGTTTCCAAGCCTGAATTCCAGTTGTCTCCGTGACAAAAAGTGGGCGTAACCCAAGTGACATATCTGATGACATCATGGGCAGGCCCTCTATACTATAAACTGGCACTAGCTAAGGGGGGTCTTTTAGGGGAAAGGAGCTTAAATGGAGCTTTTCAGGTTAAGTTAACAGAGTGCTTTTATTTATCTGTTTATTTTACATTGAACCATATAAACCTCTTCTGGTAGACTCCATGATAAAATTATTAATTGGTAAATGAGATTGATATCGGCTCTTTAAGTCAATTTCTATGAAAAATAGACATCTATATTCATTCACAAGTTAATTTTATGCTTCAGAGATGCAAGCTATTTATGCAGAAATTGATCCATTGCATAAGGATGGGAGGGCATGGATAGTAGCCAGGCATGAGGATGGTGTCCCACACATCCTGGCTAAAATTCTCTTTTCCGCCTTTTCATCTATTCTCTTCATGCTACTGAACTGCAGTAAACATGCAGTTAATTACCATTTTTAAGGAGCTAAGCTGTGATGGATAGCATTTTGTCTCTTTTATTTAATCCAGTGGACACCCCATCGTTGGAAACAAGCTCACGATTGCCATTTGACAGCAGCGTGATTACATTGCTGATAGCACTAAGCATTAAAATAGCTCCCTTCCTCTCGACTGCAGTCCATGCAATCCGTGAGTGCATGATTTGATCAAACTGTATGATTTTCATTTGGTTTTCCTGCTCAGCTTAGTGGTGCTGCTCTTTATGTCCACTTTGCTTGTCTTTTCATCCTTATCCAGTGTACTGACATGTAAATATGCAATCAACTCTGTGCTCCTAAGCCATTATTTGTTGTGGAAGGAGACATTTTCACACTTGTCTGAATTCAGATATATAATTATCACTGCAGTATTAGAAAGGTTCTGTTGTTTGCTTTCTGACCTTAATATTCACAGGTCCCTGTGTATGTTGTGACAAAGCATTCGTTGAGTGAAGATTCCTTCCCAATGTGAAACCTGTGATGTCTCATAACTTGTTCCTATAGCTTTTTGTGTGGCTTTGAGTGTAAAGCGGTAAAAAGTTCACCCAGGCTTAATGATTTTCTCTTGTTTAATGTCTGAACATTACGTACGAATAGATCAAGCTGCTGTTGGGAAAATGTCCTGAGAGCAACCACTGGGCAAAATTTAAACACCCATTCTGTGCAATCTCTTTGAAATATTAGCAAAAGGGTGAAACCATGAAAGATCCGGCTCCTGCAGCTGTCTCACTGCAATACAAGGAAATGATTCCCAATTTAACACCACCAAAACAGCACCAAATATACAAGTTAAACCAGTCGTACCTTCAGCTTATTTGGTGGTTTCACAGATAGAATTAAGAGTGGACGATAAAACGATTAAATTTATTGAATTTGATCTCTGTTAATAGCATGAGATGTATTCAGTCGACATGTCTTCATAGCCCACTAGTTGGCGCTAATGCACCTAGAAGCTGGTTGCTAACCGCCATGAAAACCCTGAAGGAAAAAGGATAAAATACAATGACTTACCAGCGAACTGAGGAAGGAAACTGAGCAGAAACATAGGAGTGAATGAGTCTAGCAGAAGAACCACGAAAGTGGGGGTGAGCCAGAGACTGAATTCACGTTATCTTCCCAGAATGAGATCGACATCGATCAATATAGAGAGTAGTATGGTAATGATATATTTAGCCATATTCCCATCTTGTTGATTCAGTCCTGCTTTCTCCTAATCTTGTTTTACTTTAAAGGAGGCTTCATGTTGTTACCGGGCCTCACAGGTTTTGCTAATCTCATTAGCCTCCTGCAGCAAGTCGGCAAAGAGTCCCCGAGGCTCAGTCATTATCACTGCATTTAGAGCGCGTCACTCTGATACCAAAAGGGATGCAACAGCCACATTAAATGAGACATAGGGAACACAGGTGCATAGATGTGGAAGTAAATAAACATGAGAGAACTTGACTCCTTGGAGTACAAATTTGTTTGATGGAATGCATCTTGGAAGGTAAGTGTTGATGGGAGTTGGTTATTACAGGCTTTAGAGTCCAGAGATTGCTTTGATCTGCCAAGCAGAGAGGGGCTTCGGTGAAGAGAAAGAAAGCAAGTAGGACTACATGTTGAGAGACAAAGGTAGCCGGCAGGAAATACAAATCGCTCGCGTTTCTTTGGCCGGTCCGCCCTGCAGCAGCAAGGTTTCATGTGCTGAATCTACCGTATCATGGAGAGCTCGCATCAGGTTGGGCAATCAATAAATCTATTAGGTCCATGCTATAGTTTATGATCTTCTCTTTTGCTCCCACATCTCCAATAGTGATGTACTCTCAGCCACCCTGCAGCGAGCCTCATCAGCAGGGAATGGCATAGTGGAATATGTGTGCCAAAGGCGAGGCAAAGCGTTCTCACCATCCTCAATAAAAGTAAATGATACCTCAGCGAGCCACGCTTCCAAATGTGGAGCAGATGCACATCTCCACCCTACTTTTCAGAGCTCTGTCCAGGACCAAATAACTGCACCCACTATGACAAATTAAACAGTGCTCCGAGTTGGAAAGTAGCACCTAATCAGGCTGCAGGCAGGGAGTGTCTGGCTGCTGTAATGTATCGGCTCTATCTCCAGAGAAATCTGCAGAGACACAGTAATACTGCAAGACAGAGTTTAAGAGTTTGGCCTGAGGTGTGCTCGGGTGTAATTTTTACTCCAGATTTAGCTTTATTAATGCTGTCTTTTTTAGCATATCTGGTGTACTTTACTACATCAACAATGGTTGAAATGACGTTGTGAGTATGAAATGTTTTGCTCATGGTAATAAATCCTGTCTGTGATATAGCTGTATTTTTTTGGTTTGTTTGCTCTAAAAATTCTCTGCATGCTGGCTGCTCATCACAAGATGGCACCAGCTTAGAAAAACATGATTAACTCAAGCTAAAAGGCAAATACCACTTTGTACAGTGATAATAAGCCCCATTTCAACAATGCCAGGATTCTTTTCACGCAGGTTCAGTTTTATTAACCTGTGCAGCTGGTTTGTTATTAATAACGTGACATTTAACTGTGCTGAAGAAGGAAAATCAAGGTTACTTTCTGCAGTGGAGATTAAGAAACAAATCCTTTGCTCTGTAATCATAAAATATAATGTTTAGCTGTAATCTTTGAAGCAGTTGTTTTACTTAAGTGTCATATATATTGTTTCTATTGAATTACACCTGTGTGTTTGAGAGCATCTGTAGCAGTTGACTGCTCAGTTAGTGCTGCAGGATAGAGGGCGTTATGATTGGTTTCAGCTGATTGGTTTTAACAGAGAGAACAACTTTATGAAAAGGTAAGTTAGCAAATTCATCTCTTTATAGGTTTAATGGATTTCTACAGAACTGAACTAGCTTAAAATACCGAATAAAGATGGAATAAAGCCATCAGAAAGTGGCGATGCTAAACGGACGGCTGTAATAATTACAGTTGGGATTGTTAACTGGGAGCAGCTACTTTAGGAGGAACACCCAAAATCTGTCTGCTTAATCATATAAGTGAGAAGAAGTCTTTAATCACACGTGTATGTTGTGATTATTCTTTAATGTCAGCGGATATTGACATAGGCTCTTCCCCTGTCAACAGACAGAAGCTTATTTGCAGATGGCCCTCCTCAAAGCCTGATCTTTCATCACAGAAAGACCACTGATTGAGATTTAAGTACATCCAGGTAATAATGCGAGTGTCTGACCTTTCCATTGAGATTCTGTAAAGCGAGACCGTAAGTTATTGAAGTGGACTGAAATGAACAAGAACGGGATTCAGACGGAAGCTGCAGCTCCAATCAAAGCAACCTCGTTGCTGCTGTGGCCCGTGTGAACTATGCTTTCCAGCCCTGATTCAGTTTTTAACGTCAGAGCAGATGGTTCAAGGGGCTTCATGAGCTTAGACTTACACTTTCCAACGTAACCACTGGGTACACACTGGAAAAAATGCCCCTCCAAAAATAAGTAAAAAAACAACAAATACAAGACGTTTTTGCTTGAAATAAGCAAAAAATCTGCCAATGGAACTAGTGAAAATCGGCTTGTCAAGATTTCTTGAAATAAGTTGTGATATTTAGGACGTTTGAGATAAAAGTGATCTTGAAATTAGCTTAAAAACCTCTTCAAATTAAAAAAAAAAGCTTGTTTCATGTGAAATATGACTCAAAACAATTTGTTTTCAAGACTCTTTCACTTAACAAGATATTCCAGATGTATTGTCTTCAAACAAGACCCTATATCTGGCTGAAATAGTACTTGTTAGGCAGTTGTGTCTTATATTAAGTGTAATGAGATATTTTGACTAGAAATGAGACAAATATACTTGGTAAGATTTAGATTTTTTCCAGTGTAACCAGCATGCATTGGCTGTTAGACATTAAGCTGAAGGCCACCATGAACAGTCACCTAAATCTGCTGATGTAATGCGAGCCCCGACTGCAGATACAACAGATTATAGATGGTTAGTATTCATAAGGTCACGTTGATGCATAAACCACGGGACTCAGAAAAGATCAGGCTTTGAAATAGAAGGCCAAAGGATGCTGCTGTGTTTGATGAATGCCAGTAGCTGAAGCTCCAGCCAGTCTCTATCTTAAACCCAAGGAAGGATGTTAAGTTACAGCAGATGAGCTTCACGCTTCAAAGCTGTCTTTGTAAAACATGGGACTCCATTGTACCCTGATATGCAATGACAATGGATTCTATTCTGTGGTTAGTGTTTATGGAATAAACACAGTGAGTAATAACTGAAGCAGTGACTGCATTTAAGTTGCTTTCTTGACCTCAAGTCTCACCATTCACTGCTTTTTCTTGCAACTTTTCCTCTTACACAAACACATTAAAGGACAAGACAGTTTTTTTGACATTGGGCCCTTGATTTCACATTATAACATGATGTTCTACTCACCCCTGCTTGTTGTTAGTAATGAAACGGTTTCCTATGGGCAAGTTTATACAGGCACAAACTACGCTGTTTATAATTTATTAATTACTGTACACTAGCACTGATAACGTGGAGGTGCGTCGCTTACTTAAAAAAATCCGTGTTACTGTAATTTTGAATTTTAGCCGAATGAATAAATAGGCAGCAGGTCTGTGAGCTGTCTGTGGTAGTAGCACGATGATGACGTCAGTAACACCCACTTTACGACAAAAAAATCAAAATTACAGTAACCCGGATTTTTTTAAGTAAGCGACGCACCTCCACGTTATCAGTGCTAGTGTACAGTAATTAATAAATTATAAACAGCGTAGTTTGTGCCTGTATAACGTTGCCCATAGGAAACCGTTTCATGGCCGAATATCTCAAGAGAGCAGCCAGACGCCTCTCGAATATCTTCGGAACAGCTCCAAATTACCAACAACAAGCTGGGGTGAGTAGAACATCATATTATAATGTGAAATCAAGGGCCCAATGTAAAAAAAACGGTCTTGTCCTTTAATCACAAAGATATGCATGCTACCCACGAATCGGATATATATATTCCCTCCCAGGGGCTCAGGGCAACTAGCTCCCACCTACACTATTGTCTCTATGCTGTGTGGATTCAACTGAGCAAGTTTTTAAGTGTTAATGGAGCCAATAAAAGAAACATCTTTTCGGGCAGGGTGATACAACAAATGCTTACATTAAACCATCCCAGAGATTGCCCAAGAGTTGCATCAATAACCAAAGTCTTCTCTTCCCACTGTGAAACGCATCTTCACCTTTTTCCAACTGCCTTTGTTGACTGTGATCAGCTACTTTTTAAGGATAAAGAGAAGAAATCACACCACCATCAGAAAACAAAGTAAAACTCCCACTGTGTGTGTTTGGTAATCCAAGCCTCTTTGTTCTATATTGTCGTAGACGTGCGGTGCATGTTTGTGCATGTGAGTCAAACTTGGAGATGAACTAAGTTTATCAGCCCTCGATGCCGCTGCTGCTCTGGTGCAGCATTCAGTGTTCAAATCTCATATGTGTAGTATTTTTCGGCAGAAATGCAATATGTTAGTCACAGAAATGTTTTTAAGAGTTTAGAATTTAATAAAAATAAGAATGACTGTGTTTTAGATAACCTCAGAATGAGTCCTTGACCCCATTTCTATGGTGAGTGGAGGAAAACGGACCAGCCGAACACTGGCTGTGGAGGTTTATGTTTCTTACAACCATCTTAGTTTATTCCACATTCTCGGTAGTAGAACATTCAGTCAGTTGGATTTTGCTCCTTCGCTGCTAGATGTCAGTAAATCCAACACACTGCTCCTTTAAAGGGGACAGATTCTGAAAAAGTCCCACTTCTGTGGGTGTCTAAACTCACTGCCAATTCAAATAGATTTAAAGAAACATAATTCTGGCACTTTGGGGCTTCCTACATTTGAAAATATCTCATTTCTACGTCAGACTCGCAGCTGAGAATAGAAACATCCCGCATCTCCATCTGTATCCTACACAGCTAAATTCACTGTACCTGAAAAAAGGAAAGTTTACTCTTTTACTCTTGTGCTGTCCTTTGCTAAGCTCAAATTCTCCCCGGCAGTTATTTAGCATTTATGATAATGCTCTTCCAGTATTTTGTTTAATGCTTTATATCACAAATAGGAAAGCTGACTCACTTCTGGTGACCTTTCCGAGTTGGAAGTTAGCAATTCTGGGATCCCATTTGTCACAAACACACAAACTCAGCCTCTAAAAGCTTAGGAACACGTGAAAAAAAGAACATCCAGATTTATGGAGCCATGTGTGCTTATTTTTTATTATTTTTTAAGTGTTATTAACACACAAAAAACCCCGACCCTAATAGGTGTCCCAGTTTTGTTGTACTCACACTTCAACACATAGGATAATATTAGACTGTATGGAAAATAGCTAAGTAGGAGCAATCTGAGGCTTTCTTTGATCTTTTTTACTTTATTCCACTGAATCCTGACTCTTATGTAAAAGATTAGGTATGAAAGTATTAAGTCACATTTACAGGGATTTTTTTTGGCATTAGAAAAAGGTTATGTTCCATGTTTTATCCACTGGAAAGAGGCCAGGAACATAACTCTACCTCCATCACACACTCCGATTAAGAGATAATCATGGTGATGCTGACCTGAGGGTTATTCTAGTTCATGTGTGAAAGCTTGGCGGTGCATAGTTTGAAGTCGGTAGTAGCACTCGGAGGATCTTTGGGTCAAACTGCAGCATCATGTCAGATGTTCCCCAGCCTTTGGGTGAAATCATTCAGATTCAGCCGCATCCAAGATGTTAATCATGCCCCATCTCATGTAGCTCCACTGTGTTCCTTACGATGCATTTCTTTGAAAGCACTGCTGTGTATTATGTTGCTGCTGTGTCCTCTCAGTCTTTTAGTTGCTATCAACTTCTTGAAAGCACATGAAAGTGGATTCTTTCTGTCTTTTGCAGCTGCAGCAGACATGTATCACAGTCACAGAAAATCACATTCTGGGAGAGAAAAAAGTAGATTTCTGCTTTCAATTATTTCTGCCTGTGTGCCTTTCAGCAAGCACTTAATCACCAACTGCTTCAGTCAAACTGCTCTGCAGTGAGCAGGTTGAGGTTATTGCTCACTGGATGTCCCTGAGGTGGTAACGTATAAAAATGCTTCTGAAACTTCCTCCGACGCGTGCCGTGGATCAGACACATCAAAGGAAATCTATTGGTTTCAGGGTCAGGAGAACGGCACCACAACAGCTGCGGATACGAACAGACTGGAGACAACAACTGGATGTGTGTTCTTGCTTGAGTCTCATGAGGCTGAGCTTTGAAGGAAGAAACAACTGAAGGATAAAATATTCTCCTGACAGTCTGTTTAAGGCTGTGCATCTTTCATCGAACCTACGGATGCGTCTGCAGCCCACAAACACTCCTGTGCTCATTTACTTGTATTGCTCTGACCTGTAGGGCTCCATTGTTGGCCTACGGGTAGGTTGTATGGAACTAGATGTAAACAATGTCCGCCAAAATGCATGTTCTTCACTTTCTTGTCATGTCATTAGTCTGGGTTTTACTTTTGCCACTTAGCTGAATCATCACAATCAGATTAGAGACATGGAAATGAATCTGAATGCGAAGCCCTTCTGCTTCTGATTCTCAATCAAATTTTGGTATTTTACTCCGTCTTGTTCTCAAGGAAGCCGAGAGGCAAGGAGGTGCAGTTGATTCTACAAATCAGGGGGGAAAAAGATCAAACAACAAGGAAAGGGAGTATGCATCAAAAGACAAATACCACAGCGACTTGACAGATTTAAGATGAAAAGTCTCAAAGAGAGAAATCCGTCTGAAATCCTGAAGTTCCATTAATAATTGAAAACGCTGATCGTCCCGCTGTTGTTGTGCATTTCCATCAGACCTGAATAGATTCATTAATTATGGAAATGGAAGGAGCAATTCGCAGGGAAATCCATCTCGTCTACACTCTTCAATTCAGTTTTTCCTTTAACATGAAACATTGATAATTTCCACCATTTGTCAGTGGCTGATTACATGCAGTCAGTTCCTTCTTTTAAAACTGAAATCGGTGAGAAACGGCCTTGTTTGACAGTTTGTTTAGTTTTTAGAATGTTTGCATGTTTAAAAGCTTTTAATTCGATATGAGTGTTTTAAAACATATTTTGGGAATAGCTCCTTTTCGTGGCATGAAAATAGAACAGAATAGAAATGTTTTGAGTTGTTTAAAGTTAAGCCCCTTATGCACTGGTCAGAAAACACCTGTTAACATCTGGCTTTTCAGTGCATGGGGGAAGTATGTAAGAGGCGTTCAGTCCTGCTTCCAATGACGAAGGACCTGAAACGAGCTGCGCTCAGGACTGCGAGAGTGGACTCAGCTCGCTTTTTCTTTACAGAAACACGTGTTTAGTGACCGTAACATTTCCCACTAAGACTCTGAAGCTGACAAAAACACTTTTCAGATAAAAAAGTGATGAGATTGATTGATTTTGGGAGCTCACTCATTGTCCTGCTGTGTGGGAAATTTTCCCACAAATCCCGTCCAAAAACGTCAAACTCAAATTATTTCAGAAAGACTTCCTTATTGGAAGATGTTGTCCAACAAAGCCTTTAAAGTAAAGCATCATTTTCATATCTTAATGTTGTAGTTTCAGGCTTATTCACTGGTTGGTACTGCTGTGATGGACTGACGAGTTGAAGTTCTCTGAGGGTAAACCTTCCACTATCAGCGGTCGGAAGCCATTTAATCGGCTTGTTTCAGCCGGTGTGCCTGTGTTTAGTAAACTTAGAATTAGAACTTAAACTTAGATGTGCCATTCTTAGTGTAAAAATGGCAATGAATAATGGCTCAAATTATTCAGATCTGTGTCACACCGTTGAAAAGCAGTTTTGACCTCTGACACAAATCATGACTCATCAAGAGAAGATGTCCAAATATTTTCCATCGAGAGATTCTGATTTGCACTGACCTGGAAAGGGCTCTGAAGTACAGACGAATGCCATGACCACATGAACCAGGGTGTCACGACACCAACATGACAGAAACTCCTTGGGGTAAAGTATCACGAAGGGGGGATGGGGATTTCTGACTGCTGCCCCTGCACAGCTTGTCGCTGAGGAAGGGACAGTGAGTTCCCAAGCTGGTCTCTCGGGATCATATCAGGTTCAGCTAAGGCTGAAGGACAAAAAGGTGCAAGTAAACTGGCAACAGAATGACTTAAACCTAAAAAATGAATAGATTAAGATGACATATTGTGATGTTTTAAAGTTTAAAATGATATGTTACGGGATATAAAGAGAGGATAGGACATACAGATAAACACTGACACTAGCAATTAGAAATGCTGATATATGCACTGTTCTTTTTATTTAAACATCAATTTTTATTGATACTCAAGGACATGCATGCTGATAACACAAGGACGGACTAAAGAAAGGAAAAACAACTTAGTCTCTTTAATGGGACGCAGTGTGTGTTTGTGACACTGCTGTGCTGCACGGCATCTGATATGGGAATGGAGATAAACATCTCCACTCCGTCTGTGGCACTCAGACTGAAGATGTAAATCTTTAAAAACAGCTCACAAATGTTTGATTTCACTTGTAAAAGGGCTCTGTGCTTTCTCCAAACAGCTCGCCACCATAAACGGATCCAAACTTTTAATATATACGCTTTATTTGCTCTGGACTTATTTCCGCAGCAGACGGAAGTACATATTGTTAGTTTTTACAGCGGGATCACCATGTTTGTGGGAGTGATTTAGTATCAGCTACAGGCTGTGTGTTCATGGTAAAGAAGGAACGTGTCATCCATGGCAAGACTAAAGTTTACAGATGTGCCTTTAAACACTTCTTGGACATGGACTTGGATGCTCTGTGGCAAGAAAGTGTGAGTTATGTTAGGCTTTGGATACACAGACAGCACCTGTTAGGAATAATAAATGGCTTCCATTGGTCCAACCATCAAATGTTGCTGCTTTTACCTCACCGCTACAGCTATGAAACACCTCCTCTTTTCATTGAGGAAGAACACAAATTAGCTTTGGTAGCAGCTTTCTTCTCATAGAAATACCAACCCTGTAAATACTTTTGATCAATTCCACCACGACCAAAGGTGTGAAAATGAGACGCAGATTGTGAGTCCTGTAGTCAGTTTGATAAAAACTTGATTTGAAAGCTATTCAAAGCTATTTTTTCCCCATATTTAGTTTTCTTGAACCCTGGTATTAAAATCAATTTTTGTGGATTACGTTTCATTTCATGCCAACATGCTCACCACTTTGAAGTGTGCCGAAAAAAAAAGAAAAAAAAGAACATTTTAATGGGTATAAGGATTAACTCGCCCTCCAAATTCAATAGTTTGTAGAGCCCCCTTTTGTAGAAATTAAGGCTGAACTTCTCCTGGGATACGTCTCTATGAGCTGTGCACATGCAGCCACTGAAAACCGTTTCAGAACCATCCAAGCTGGTATGCAGTGACATTTAAATCCACATAAAACAGATTCTCAGTTTAACTTGAGGCCTGGGCCACTTAAACATTGCTTTACTCGTATGTTTGAGGTCATTGCCATGCTGAAAGGTGGTCTTCTGTCCCAGTCTGAGTTGGAAGACTGAAGCAGGCTTTCCTTTAAAAACATCCATCCATCCATTTTCTGTACCCGCTTAATCCAACTGTCGGGTTGCGGGGGGCTGCAGCCTATCCCAGAGGCCCCTTAAAAACATCATTCCTGCAATTCTGAGCAATTTCCCAGACCCTGCCAATGCCACCAACATACATCACTTTATGGTTGGTGTTGACGAGAGGCGTTTGGTCTGCACAGTGTTTTCTTTGAGGAAAGAGACACAGTTGAGACTTCAATAAGGAGCCTTTATGATGGGTGTGGGGCATATATTTGAACCAAACAGATACATTCTTGTCATCAGTTTATGTCCAACAACAGTCAACCTTTACAATCATCTGTTTTATCAGTGCTTCCAGATACCCCAAATGGTTCCAGCCTTTTTGTTTACAGTGTGTTATGGTGACTTAACTTATCAGATCTGTGTGAACAATTTGCTGCTTTTGATTGTTCATTGTTTAATGCTGAATAAGTCAGTTGAGCAGTCTGAGAAAGCTAGTTGCTGTTCCCTTATTAGAGCAAATAGAACACCTTCTCTGTATCTTCCTAACAAACGTACATAAGTGGGTAGAGTAGCCAAAAATTGTACTCAAGTAAAAGTACTGTTACTTCGGAATAATATGACTCAAGTAAAAGTAAAAAGTAGTGCCGTGGAAAAATCTTCCCTTGCTTTCTAATACCTCTGATGAGAAATGAAATATAGAGATCTTTGTCGTTTTTGCCGGCCGGCCAAGGTTTTTATTTTCGTTGCAACGAAAAGGTCAGTGCTCACCACTCAGCGTTCCTGATGAGAAAAGACCCCAGGCAAAGGGGGTGTAAACCATTTATACAGGGAAGAGGCTTTGTTCTTCCAGGTGTGTATTCTTCAACCGTCACCTTACCACCTTGCTTTAGGCAAATTAGAGTTCGTCCAATTGATCAAATAAATTAAAATTAATTAATTAATTACAAAATAGCTTCAATTAAAATAATCCAGGTAAATTCAAGAACTTCAATAAAAGTTAGGGAAAAAAATGAATTTAGGAAACTTACCGCTACATGTTTCCTCAAGTTAGATGTTGAGTTTCTGCTGAAATGTGCGTTTGTTTTGGTTGACACAGAAGACACATAATGTAGCTGCTGTTTCTCACTCTTTGTAAGGTAAACATGCTTTCAGTATGAGGCCTCGTCTGTGTCTTCATTTGCCACCGTTGATTCTGACATTTTTCATCTGTTTCTTTGTTTGTTTGCTACGACTGCTAATGCTAAAGCTAACCCGTCCCGCCGCTGAGATCGAGTACGGTCACGTGACCAGACTGCACGGCTACGTCTGATTGGTGGAACACAGTCAGGTGGTAGAGCCTTTGGCGGAAGTCTCTCTCTCTGTCAGAATAAATCATTAAAATGAGGCGTACGCGGGGGGATAAAAATAATGAGGCGTAGAATACCAAAGAGGTAAGAAGAAAAGTAACCAGCTCATTGTAGCCTAATGTAGCGGAGTAAGAGGACAGCTTCTGCTGCACAAATCTACTCAAGTAAAAGTAAAAAGTATAGTGATTTAAAACTACTCCAAGAAGTACAATTTTTTTCAAAAACATACTCAAGTAAATGTAACAGAGTAAATGTAACTCGTTACTACCCACCTCTGCTAACGTAAGACTCTCTGATGAAGCCTACATCATAAGCTTTGCCTTAACGCAAATGTACTCTGCCTTCTTCTGTAAATCAGGCCGAGCACACTTCTTCATGTAGGTAAGTTTTTTTTTAAACAAGGTCAAGACCTTTTTTCCCCCCTTCTTCTTTTTTACCGAGAAGCATTTCCAAGATTGATGTGGACGGGAAATCGGAAAAGAGAGTGCACTGTATCACACTGGCCTTCAGAGGCTCCCCAGAATTATGCTCCACATTCCCCTGGCACTGTGGGCACCGTGGGCACAGGCTCATTACTCCAACCCCAATGGCCTACCTTTCATGGTTAAAAGGAAAGGCACAGTCCTATTAGCTCACCCCCTGTTGTGACACTGAAGCATTTGTGTGGGGTGAGGACTTCTGTGGGAGGTTGCAACAAAGAAACAGACCTAAAAGTCTGAGACATTTTCATATATTTTTAAAAAAGAAATAAGTAACTTCACAGTTTGAGTCATATTGGAGAAATATTTGCTTCTTCTCTTTATGAATACAGAAACAAACCCATGCTGAATTAAAGTCTTTATGTTACCCATCAGTTCACCTCTGTTTGTGCAAGATTTCTGCAGACTGTGTAAATATAGAAAGGTACAGCAAGGAAGAAGAACAAACAAGCATGTGGGTAAAAGCAGGTGCGATATGCACATAAAATAAGGCCGTGGAAGCTTGACAGACTGGCGTCTAGGTTGGCGTCAGACTTGGCAAGATCAAAGTGTTTTTGAAGCTCTTGCTCTCTGTCACACTTTTACTGACACATGCCCGCAATGTAGTCAGGGATTTAATTAATTCTAAACACATCCTCGCAGGCTTAACACATTGGGCCTGTCTCATGTCCAATAAAATGCAGATTGTGTTAATCCCAGAGATGCATCCAAGCATGGAACATGTGACAGCAGACTGGCGTCTCATTATGTCTTTGTTCCCTGCAGGTTATGTGTCCCTCGTGTTATCGGAGCTCATGGGGATGTGCTCCTCCTCACACTGTCCACAGCTGGAAACGGCAGCAGGGCCAGAGCAATGAGAGAAAGCCCCAATAGGAAGAGAGCATCCAAAATGGCACTAGCATTAACACAATCCGAAAAACTAACCCGACTGCTTTAAATTCAAGTTCCTGTTCGTCTATCCATGGATTCACTGATATTTGAACAAGCATGATAAGAGGAGAAGAAACTGAGGCTGCTCAGGTCAGATCGTCAATAGATATACAAGCCTCCTTTTTTTTTTTAATGTTCAAAAAGCATCCAATCAACAACAGCAGCAGCGGCAGCAGAGCATGCCATAACT
Source organism: Odontesthes bonariensis (assembly GCF_027942865.1). NCBI lineage: Eukaryota > Metazoa > Chordata > Actinopteri > Atheriniformes > Atherinopsidae > Odontesthes > Odontesthes bonariensis. The sequence continues at coordinate 7,229,970 of NC_134526.1, read as the reverse complement.
CCTGAATGAAAAGCTAATAATCTGCTCACACATAACTCACTGCACATCACCATAAAAAACCTGGAATTTTTAATTTAGATGCATTTCTCAGTCTGCTTTCACCCGCTGACAGGTAGCCACGCAGATGTGAGTGTTTTTCAAAGACTCCATGAAAGATGGATGTGAATCGACTGAGCTCATCAGAACAACAGGCCGCTCTCTAAACTAAGCCAGTGCGGTGTGCTCTATAGATGAAATAGTTTATGTTGTGGATTCAATAACATCCCTGAACTGATAAATATTTATCTGTAAAAACAGAGAAATGGTCTGAAGTCGGGCAGAATCTTCACGTGTGCCCAACAACTCGCACAGATAAATGCAACATTCTCCACTTCTCCAGTGGTTTCCTCACCGGCCGCGTGAGATAAAAGGCCACGATGTTTGGGGAATCGTGCTTTATGGCCTCAGATTCAGCTGAACCTGGAGGAAGCACTTAACAAACCATTAAAACATGTAGTCAAGCTAATGTAAAGATTATCCCCCACGATGAATCTGTTCGTTCATAAGTCTTTTTCATGATTAGTTTCTTGCTTTGAGCAGATATTTTCCACATTTCCAGAAGTCATATTTTTCTTTGCCAGGCTCGTCTTCATGGTTTACAGTGAGGGGGAATCAGATTTTTTTCAGGAGAAAAGGCAATGCATTTGTGCACAACTGAGATCTAAAATTACTTTTAAGGTATACCTGTATCTTTCCCCCCAAGCTACAACGACTCCATCCACCATACAATTAAAAAGAAACGGCTTGGAAGCACAGATGAGTACAGGAAGGGAAGGGAATGGAGGCTAAAGCTTACAGTCACCGTTCTAAACCTAAACCTTCAGCCAGCCATATGTCTCCCAATTTTATGACCTATCATGTGTGTAAAAGCAGAAGTTCAAGGAATTTGGTTGTGATTAGGTAAGATCACTAAGAGCTGTTCAGTGTAGCCCAGAAAAAATGGAGACACAGAATTGTCTCAGCTGCCTGAAAGTGGTTTTCTGTGGTGGATGACCACAGCTGTCCTGAGTAAATAGATGGCCTGTTGACAAGGTAAGCAGGGCCAGTCTATAAGTGAGAACATTGTTATTCAGAGGGGAAAGAATGCATTCCTTTGGTGCCTTTAGTGTCATCAAAAGCAACATTCTGAACTCTTAAGCAAGCAAGTAGTTCATGATGTGGAGCAGACTCTGTCAGCCTCGACTTTATGAGGTTCAGGATGTTGAGTGTTGACGGTGTAGCGTTGACACGTTATTAATTAATATTTACCTCGAAAATAGTAGGGCACCACCTCTTTTATTTTAATTTGTTACGTTACAGTCCAAAGAGGAAGACTGTTTAAAATCTTGCAATCCTAGTATGTTATTTTAAGAATCAGTCTCATTCTGAGTCGTGCGTCCTATTTGGATTGGTAACCGGCTTTAGTAACTGTCTGTGACACTCTTAAGTGGCTTAACATAAACATTTATTCAACATTGCACAGGTATATAGGGGTATAAACAATTGATAAAGAGACAGAAATTAGAATTATTGGGGAAACCAAAAAAAGGTAATAGGGAAGAAAGGAGCAGGCCATTAACAGGGTTACCTATCAAAAATGCGACTAAATCTGGTTCATAACACGGATATTGTGCCAACAGTCTTCTGCCCGCGTAGGTCTGTTCATTCGTCGCTTCCAGAGAAAGTTTTCACTTTATCCACGGTTTCAAAAGATCTCAAACCAGCACCTTACTTTGTCGTAGAGTATCGTGGTTATTTACAAGGTGAGCGTCAGTCCTTGGAGACCACGTTTCCTTGGTTACCAGCGGCTGGGCGTCGTTGTTGGAGACCACGTTTCCTTGGTGACCGGCTGGGTGACGTTTAGTCGGCTGTTCTTCTTGGGCCGGGCGGTGTGATTTAGCAAACACTCGCGTGTATCGGACCAGACTTTTATAAAAAAAAGGAAGTCTAAAAAAATGGGAATTAATAGTTACGGAGAAAAACAAGAGGTGAGCTAAGAGCAAACGATAAGACAAGAGAGAGGTCAAAAATTGTAAGCATAAGCTTAGGGGACAAAGGGAGTGGTCAAGGCTTGGAGGACCACAGGGAGGTCCCAGAGTTGCGGATTTTGAGAGTAAGCAGTAAGAGCGAGCTAAGAGGGGGAAGATGGTAGATATGAGAGAGAGAATCTCTGGTGCGCTCGGGTTTTAAACTCGAGGTCACATGTCAGCTTTCGTCCAATCAGAGTTCAGCTGGCTTTTGACCCAAGGGAAAAAGGGGGGTTGACCATGCTGAATTCATGAGACAAAAAGGGGGGATTCTGCTCCTTTCTTATACCGTATTTAACCCATATGACAGTGATTTTAGACAATATAATGTTCTTAACAGACAATAATGTCACATAAAAGCAGGCATAAACACAAATATGAGCATGAAACACTTATTAGCATACAATACTTCATATTATCATGACAAAAATGGTAATGACAACTTTGCTTGCTGTTAATTTAGAATGATCTGCAGCTGTTCGAGTAATACCTGTGGAATTAAACCCTATTAGGTTTTGCATTGCACATAATGAGAACATTAACATCCGTAGTTGAAATTGTCCATGGTTGTTTAGGCTGATATATTGAAAAGTGTCCGTTATCCATGTCCTTTGGGGGGCACTGTGGCTCCACGAGAGGGATCCCTTTTAAATCCAATTTTCATAATTTGCTAATTGAAGAAGGTACAAGAATGGCGAATGTTTCAAAATGATCTGTAGGTTTGTCCAGTAATGATTTTCACACTTTCAGTCTACGGAAAGCGAGGTTTATAGTGGAATTTTCACTCTCTGAAAATAGGGAAGTGTGGCATTCCTTCAGGTTGGACCAGCAGGACATTTGAGGCTACATCTGCTCTCTTATCAGGAGGTGTCCTACATAATTTATTATTCGTAGCTGGTCTGGGGGAGAGAAGACTCGGAAACAAAGAACCCCATTTAGTTGGTCTCACATCTGGCTCCGTTATCTCCTTTGAGCTGATCCGTTGAGAGGGTCGTAAAGAGGGTACGTTTCTTGATGTCAAGAAAGGTTGGATCTTTATGTAAACATCTCTGTGCTCTGTTTTTCCTGAGAGCACGCTACATATCCCCCACTTGATTTGGAGGTGTCCTGGAGAGATCTCGGAATCACGGAGGAGTAATCCCAGTGGTCTCAGGTCCAAGAGGCTGAGGTGTTCTCTGAGGTGGTTGTGTTGGCTTTTCCTATCTTGTAGTACTATTTTACTGTAAGACTTATGGAATTAGAAAAACATATAAAAAGATATAACGAATTTAACTACGGTTTCTTAAGGGACTATAGTCGTAGCCTGAAACTAATGTCTAACCTATCTTCTAGCTAATTCTTTATAAAAGGGTAAATGGACTAAGTAACAAAGAAAAATCAAAAAGGGGCAGAGGTGACAGAAAAGTTGGCTTAGAGTTATACTTCATTCGCTAGTTCGTGGACTGCGGGGGAATATATGACTCGGGGTTCTTCCGATTCTGTCTCCTCATCAAAAGTCACTAGATCGGTGGTGTTTTTGTCCTGATCTGGCTTCTTACGTTTGTTACGTCTCGTGGTCCATTTGAGTAGGTTAATTTGGCCCTGGAGGGCGTTAGCGCGTCGAGAATATAGGTACGCGATTCCGAAGGTGAGGAGGTAGCCTAGGGCAACCATAGTCGCGGTTACTGTGTCGGGGCCTGACCATGAGTAGGATATAGTTGGTCGGGGAGGTTTGTTGCTGGAGGTTATTTCTTTCAGCACGTTCTCTATGGGACTGACGTCAATGGTTTTAAAACCTTCAAATTGGAGTTGAGTGACCGTGTCTGCCTCAAGCTCCAGGGATTGCTTTGAGTAGAAATCGGAGATTTCTATTTCCCCGTCGTATTGGTCAGGATTAAGGTGGTAAAGGGCCAGGTCTCCTATGTGAAGGATTGCGCCTTCAGGAACTGTGACCCACAATGTGCGGTTTGGTAGTTCCATTTTGGTAGACGTGTCGTGTTGATCGTAACTAATAGTGGCGGTCTTCGCTGGAGTGTTAACCAACCAGCGACTTCCCACAGTTTCTGCTTGGGTGTTAGTTACTTGGTATTTTGGTGTGAGAGTTGTTTGGCACTGGGAGTCTTCGGTGAGAAGTTTAAGTCCACAGAGGCCCCCAGTGTCGTCTCTAACGAATGGTTTGCTGGGGCAGAGATAATGAATGTCTCTGGTAAGGGTGCACATTTTTAAATTGGGCGCGAGGTAGAGATCTGGAGAACTATCGTGGTACGCTACCACTGTTGGTGTGTGCACTTTAACGTGGGTTTCACCTTTCCAGATTCCTACGTTGATGACGTCTTTTAGTCGGTAGATGTTGTCGAGGGTAACTATGGGAAGATTAATGAGGAAGGCTATTTCGCGGCCTTCGGGATTTACGTGAATGGGGACTGCGCTGCCTAGTGTATAAGCTAGATGTGCTTGCAAGGGGTTAACAATTTCTCTAGTGGCCGTGGACAGAATGTCCTGTACTACGGCTAGCGACACTAGGTACGGAGGGATTTTTCCCATAGCTAGAGTATCAACGGAGGAGCTAACATCTCTTATCAGATCAGACATGAGCATAGTTACCAGCTGTGTGTGAGCATAATCAACCTTTAAAACTCCCAGCAGTGTGTCTTCTGCTGCGACTGTCTTCATCAGGGTTTCACTATGGGAGTTCAAAACCAAGACCGTGCCTTCCACAGTTTTGGTCACCGTGCTGAGCTGTCCTCTCTGCAAGTCTAGTTGCTGTTGGATGCCCGGGATTTCACCCTGCAACTCACCCATATGACGCTTTATCGCGGCAATGTTTACGGCATTCACGGCTGACGCCCCCAAACTGAATAGGGAGCCGACGGCGGATGCGGCTGCCAGTAGTCCCCCAATGAAGCGTTTCTCCCTTCTGTTCGCCCCACTCAGTTCTGATTGAGTGATGGTGAACTTCTGGAGTTGTTGCAACATATGGGTGATGTCTACCTCCGCATGAGTGATGACTTCTCTCTTCCACCGAGCGCCGGCCCACGAAGTCAGTTTGGCGGAGCTAGGCACGTTCCTCAGGCACAGCACACTAGGACTGAACCGGACATACACCTTCTGGGTGTGTAGCCGGCAGTTGGTGATCAGGAGTCCGGGTTGTTCCATTAGAACAATTCCGGAGTCTGGTCCGGGTTCAACGATCTCAGTCCAAGTGGGAATAGTTGCCAGTCCCATCGTCGCAAGTATGAGCCAGAGTGTCATCATCCTGGTGAAAAACAGTGATGGATATTAGGGCTTATTTCAAATTGATACACTTTTGGTTGGACGGAGGTTAGAGTTGGCTAGTTCACCCCCACTTGCAGTTAGTGTGTTAGTAGCTTTTATTAGACAGGCAGTCGGATCGGGAAGACGGACTTTAGTTTGAACTATTCTGGTTTTGCCTATTTTGATTTTCGTTCCTTGCTAATAATATTGTTTTAGGAGGGAGCTCTGTGTTCTTTTCTTTTATCGTTTTGTTAAGGCTTTTGCTCCCCCCCTTGTGGATCTCGGTTTTATGGGTTTGCTGAGACCTGATTGTCCTCAGCGGGTCCCCTAAAGCTTTTATGTGGTCTAATTTGGTTTCTGTGGACCCATTTGGACTTGGCTTCTTTCTGTCCTTGGCTGATTTTTATCTGATACACCACTGGTGACAGTTTTTCGGTGATCAGGTGGGGTCCTGTCCATCGAGGAAGGAACTTTTTGGCCAGCTTTCCAACCTTGTGACTCGTCTGTTCACCGGTTTTGGTGAAGTTGTAGTACCAGACCTTGTCCCCCACTTGGAGTTCCTCCTGTGAGGCTTTTTGGTCATAATAGCTCTTTCTTCCCTCGACCGATTTTTCCAGGTGTTTCTGAGCGAATGCAAAGGTTACCTGTAGGTGTCTGCTGAGGTCCTTCATGTACTGGTGAGTGGTGTACGCTGTTGCTACACTGGCTTCACCTGGTTGGTAGAGCAGATGCAGTGGCATTGTCATCTGTCTGCCTGTCATCATTTCAAACGGGGAGATTCCCGTTGCTTCGTGTGGTGTTGCTCTGATGGCCATTAAGACCAACGGCAATTTTACATCCCAATCTCGTTGGTTGGATGCAACGTACTTCTTGAGTATGTTCACCACAGTTCGGTTGGCTCGCTCTACTTGACCTGAGGCTCGCGGGTGATAACTGATGTGAAAGTTTGCTTTCACACCCAGAGCTTGCCACAACTGTTGCATGACTTCTGCCGTGAAGTGTGTTCCTCTGTCTGAGTTGACACGACTCGGAAGGCCGAATCTTGAGAACACATGGTTCATGAGCAGGTAGGCGGTAGTTTCAGCTGTATCGTTTGCAGCTGGTAGGCATTCTACCCATTTGGTGAATGCACATGTAACCGTGAGGAAGTATTTGTTGCCTCTGGTTGATTTGGTGAGAGGTCCCACCCAGTCAATTTGGAGGTCTGACCATGGGAATGAGATGCCTCTCCTCTGCAACGGAGCCCGGTGTATCGGGTTTGTCGGCTGAAACTGGCAACACACAAGGCATCCTTTGATGTAGTCGGCTACATCTTTTCTCATTTTTGGCCAGTATGCCACTTGTTTTAACGCGCTGTATGTTGCTTTGACACCTTTGTGTCCAGCCGCGGGAAGGTCGTGTGCGTGCACGAGCATCACCCCCCTTTGGTTTCGAGGGACCACGAACGCAGGTGAAGAGAGTGCGTCGGAAACATGAACTAAGACACCTTTGACCAGCCGCAGGGCTGATCGAGTGGCAAAGAGTTTCCTTAAATCAGGGATGTTATTGAGGTCAGACTCAGAGGGTGTGTTTGAGCCGTCAGACACGAACAACACCATTTTATTGATGGCAGGGTCGAGCGATTGAAGGGTGACCAGATCAGTGTCGGTGAACGCTGGTTCCACTGACACTGATCCATCGTTAGATGTCTGGGCGGGAGGGTTCGTTTTGGAACGCGTCACCACACAGACCTGTGGTTCGGAGGAGTCCGCGGTGGCTGCGGTTAGCCACGAGGGATCCAGTGACCAGGGGATGCCATGCATCGCTCCCTGTTTTGCCAAGGAATCAGTTAGATCGTTCAGTTCTTTGTCTTGCCCTGGTACACGTGAGTGGCCTCTGACCTTTTTCCAGTAGATCTGCATGTCGTTGGACTCAATGGCATGGTTACATGCCAGGAACAATTCTTTATTTTTCACAGGTTTTCTGCTGGAAGTCAGGAAACCATTGCGTTTCCACGTGGCAAGGTGGCAAGAGAAACTGAGACGAGCGTAGTTAGAATCAGTACAAATCAATAAGTTTTTCACACCTTTTTCTGCAGCGAGTTGTACCGTGATCAGGACACCTGCCACTTCTGCGTATTGGGACGACTGTGAACCAAGCTGGAAGCTTTGAGGTTCATAGGGGTTGTTCTGGAGCCAAACGACGCCTGCACCTGCTCGTGTAACCGTGTCATGATGAAAAGAGCACCCATCTACATACGCAGTAGTCATGTTTTTACATACGTTTTCATCGTAGTAGTGATGGTGGGGGTTGGTTACAGGTGAGGGTTTATCTGTAATTGCACAGAGTGGAGGTGTATCTGCAGTGCAGTTCTGACATGCAGCAAGATCGGTGCCGAGAGGGCTCTTTTTGTTCTGCGCGTAGCGGACTTCTAAGTCGAAACTTTGCAGAGCCATTAGCCATGAGGCCACACGGGCATTTGTTACAACTCCATCCCTTATACGTTGGCTGTTAAGGAACGTGGTAGGTTGGTGTTGTGTTTCTACAATGACCTTTTGGCCTCCAAGGTAGTTGGAGAAATGTTTAACTGCCCAAACTGTGGCAAGCAGAGCTTTTTCACAGTCAGAATATTTCAGCTCGGGTATAGCTAGCGTTTTACTGGCGTACGCCACTACTCTCTTATCCTGGTCGTATTTCTGATACAGACCAGCGCTTAAACAGTGAGTTGAGAAGCCCACTTCGAGGTGGAATGGTTTGTCGCAGTTAGGGTAGTTTAAACATGGTGCTGTGCACAGTTTTTCTTTTAAGGTGGACATGGCCTTTTGTTGTGGCTCAGCCCAGATAAAAGGTGTGTCCTTTTTAAGTAGTTCAGTTAGAGGTTTTGCTATGTCGGCATAGCTCTCAATGAACTGTCGAGAGTAGTTGCAGACTCCTAAGAAGCTGCGGAGCTCAGAGACATTTGAGGGAACTTTGATGTTACTGATGCCCTGGATGCGGTTAACTTGTGGCTCGACACCACTTGGTCCTACTAGGAGACCGACGTAGTCTACTTTGGTTTTGCACCACTGACATTTTGAGAGTGATATTTTTGCACCCGCAGTGGTGAGTTGACCCAGGACATGGTCGATTTCCTGAATGTGTGCATCCAGGTTGGGGCTACGGAGAAGGATGTCATCGACGTAGATGAGGTTACCTCGTTCGCCGGCATCAGGACATGCTTTGTTCAGAAATATGTTGAATTCAGCAGGTGAGTTGGCGTAGCCAAAAGGACACCTGGTGAATGTATATTGACGGTTAGCGAACGTGAATGCCAACTTGTGTTGGTCCTCAGCGTGTACTGGAATGGTCCAGAAACCCGACGCCACGTCTAGAGTGGAGAAGTATTTGGCATTTTTAACGCGAGGAAGTTCTTGTTCAAGCTGAGTCATTGGCCATCTCGAGAGAGGGACCTGTTGGTTGAGTTTTCGATAGTCGATCGTGAGTCTCCATTTTCCATTGGGTTTCACGACCGGCCAGAGCGGTGCCGAGTAAGTGCTGTTACAAGGCCGAATGATCCCGTTTTTCAACAGGTCGTCTATTATTTCTTGTATAGGCTCCTGTGATGCTAGAGGAATCTTATACTGACGCACAAAAGTTGGCGGTGCGTCTGGTGGAGTAGGAATGCGCATTGAGTGGATTGTGGTTAATCCACAATCCGAAGAATCAAGTGAGAAAAAATCCTGATATTTGAGAAGGGTTTGGCGTAGCTTGTCGCGTTCCTCGTCATTAACGAGAGCGTTAGCTTGCGTTACCACTTCTTCGATTCGATCAGCAACATTAGGGGATGGCCCTGTTGTTACTTTTTCCTGTGCGTCGGGAGAATCTGGGGTTGATGTAACCGCCAAGACGTCAACCGTGTGAAGTGTCATTTGTTCATCATGACTAAGATCAATGCGACTGACTGAGTTCTGGTCGAGAGTCACGACCGAAAAGAGTGCGATCGCCCTTGAAGGCTTTGTGTAGACAACGTGGGTTGTCTGATGTTTTGGGAAGAGTGGAGTTGGGATTTGTCCCAGTATTGGGATGCCCAGCTCAAAGTCATGGAAGTCAGTACTGATAAGCCAGCCCAGTGGCGTGCCTTTTGGGATCAGTATGGCTTCCTCGCCGATGTTGTTGATCAGCAAGAATGTGGTCCTAGAATTTAGGCCCAAAAGAGGAGTTGCTTCCAGGGACAGTCCAAGTTCGAAGAACAGTGGCGAAGGTTGAAACAGAGCTTGTGAGTGGTTAAGATTCTGTCCTGGTTGCATGCATATTTGGAGAGGGACATTCGCCGTGCGTGCTGGTATTGTGGCATGTTGGAAGTTAGCTACTTGACATACCTCTGGAATTGTCTGTCCTGACTTCAGGTTGTCTGCGTCAGGCAGATAAGAAGAATCACGCACGGGTGTTAGTGACCACAGAATGTTATTTACTGTGTCAACTTGGACTCCTAGTCTCACCAGTATATCGCCTCCTACGTACACTGAGTGTGGAAGGTCGGGAATAACCAGAAAAGTGTGAACCAGCATTCTGTTATTCCACTTTACTGTGAGAGCACAAACACCCATGGCAGTGAGTGTTGTGGTTGGTGTAGGATCTGATGGGAAACGGAATGTCTTTTTCACCATCCGGAGATTGGCGTTTTCTCGTGCCAATGACTCATACAGATCCTTACTGATTGCGGATTTATCAGCCCATAAAGCTATAATCACATCATCTATCTGCGACTTTTGCAGTTCAAGACCTCCGAGCACCTGTGGACAGTACTCGTCCTGCGTGGCTGACGGTTGTAATGCACACAGGAAAGTGTCTCGTTGTGTCGCGAGCTGCGTCACCAGGTTGTCAGGGTCGGCCTGAGTGGCTGGACTGCTGTGGACAACCTCATCGTGTGTTACGATTTCAGACGGCTCGAGTGAAGTTATCTGTTGGACAGAGTTATGCTTTTCACTTTCAATGGCATAGCAGCTAAAATCTTCATTGTACGGAAAAGTAATCGTCAGAGGTTCTCGCACCTGTGCCCACACTTTCAATCTTTTGAAATCGAGTAAAGGCTCAAAGCGGTTCAGAAGATCTTTTCCGACAAGCAAAGGAATGGACTCAAGCGATGACACATACACAGGATGAATCAGAGTCATTGGTCCGATTGACAGCTGTATCAGAGATACTGCTGATAGAGTGGTGTTATTAGAGGCGTACGGGCGCACTTCCAGAGAGCAAGGTTGGAGTTTTAACTCTTTGTTGCCTTGGTTTGCTGCCTTACGAAGTCTGTTAAAAAGAGATAGAGACATTAAAGTTATATCCGCGGCGGTGTCGAGGAGAGCTTCATGTCTCAGCACATCTTCCAAGGTTAGTGAGATGTAAAACTTGCGTGCGACTCCCTTTTCAGAGAGGTTGCACAGAAATTGGTGTACAGGTGGTTCAACTTGTATCAGAGAGGCATCCTGGTCAGAGGAGATCTCTTTTTGATCCAGCTGTACAACCAAGACTGCGCTAGGTGGGAGAGGATCTTTTGCCTCTTCTTCTGTGCTGTTCACAGGAGTTTGTGACTCTGTTTGAACCTGTTGTGGGTCCAGCTCAGATTCTGGAGTTGGCTCGGCTACTCGTTCTGGCTGTGAAAGGGAATCAGCTGGCAGGGCCAGGTTCTGTGTCACAGTGGTTATAGACAGAAGATCAGACTTTTTGTTAACTTTCTTTTCTTTCATTTCTTGCAACAAACGTTTAATATTGTCTATCTCATCCTGGCTGAGACCAAAGGCTTCTTTTTCCTTTTCAGATCTCATGCCTGGAGAGTCTTTGTTGCTCCTTTTGTGTGAATCATTCGATTCCTGTTGGGATAATTTGGACCATTCCGTGCGTGGATGTGTGTCCCGAGGCCTATTTTTATAGTCACTCTGGTTCTCCCGAGCTGGGTATTTGGGAAACCGGTTTGGGAAGAACTTTCCTCTGTGAGGGTTAAAAGGAGGTTCGTTGTGTTCTACACGTGAGTAAGATCGCTCTTTACTGGGCCAGTGAGGTTTCGAGTAGCCGTCTCTCGGATGAGACGGTTGAGTCTGTGATGTCTTGTGACTCTCACTAGACCGTTGTGGTCGGGTGTCGTGACCAGGTGCCTTACCCCTTTGGGCTCCTTCGAGCTCCATAGGTGGGTGTTCGGCGTTCAGCGTCAGGACAGTGTTATGCTCTGGCTGTTTAGCTTGTCTGTGTTTCTGGAAACCTAAAGTGGCCCACTCACGGAGCTGCACAATTGTGGCTGTTCGCGGATTAGCCATGACCCCCAAGTGGTGACCAGTAACGGGATGGAGATTTTGGATGAAGAGAGTTTTGAAATTTATATCTTCCTCCATTCCCTTGTCGTTGCGTGAGCCAAAATAAGCTTTGAGGAGACGGTAATAGTACTGCTGAGGCAGCTCACTACGTCCCTGCTTAATCATCATGGCGGTACTTAGACCAGACTGAGACAGCTCATCTGAAAATTCCTTCTCCATCGTTTGACAGAGAAGTGCATAATCATTTTGGATGTAATCAAGCTGACGTTCGATGAATCTACTTACTTCACGGCTGGACGTGATTTTAATCAAGTAGATTTTGTCCGTAATGGATGCGTTTGGAAATCGACGCAAGTAGAAGTCAATATCATTTAAGTAAGCTCGGGTGTCGTGCGGCCCCCCAGGAGTGGGTTCGAACCTTGGCACGTTGCGAGCGATTTTGTCTAATTCTCGGTCAGAAGGTCCCAACGGTGTGTGGTTTCCCAGAGCAAGGACCGACTGATCCAGTCTGGTTGGTTCTGGGGACTCACCGTGGGCTCTGAAAGGATTTGGGGTAGCTGGCCCTGTTGGGGGAAAGAACGACTCCCCCTGGGCTCCCTTATAGCTAAAACGGCCTTCCTTTTCTGGTTGAGAGGGATCATGCATTTTCAGTTTGCGTTCAGCCTCCAAGGACTGACGTAAATCTTTTTTTGCATTTATCAACTCTGCTGTTAGGCGTTCGTTTTGCTGATACGCTTCATTGATTTTGTCTTTAGCTTCGCCGAGGTGTTCCTGCAAAAGCTGTATCTGTTTTTGTTTAGCACTGAGATGAGTCTCATAGGACGCGACTTCAGTGTTCAAATCCTGCACTGTCTGCAGGGCATCGTGGAGAGGTTGTTGCGAGTCCTTATGGGCTTTATCAACCTCTTCCAGTTTAGCTTGGTTAGCCAGCAACTCTTGTTGGCACTGCTGGAGCGATTCCCCAAGCTCCCCGTTTATCCCTTTTAGTTGATTCATATCTCTGTCTGATTGTTCAACCTGGGTTGTTAATTTCTTTATTTGGTCAGCAGCCTGGCTTGCTGTCCTTTCAGAGACATCTAATTTATGTTGGAGGAATTTCTTTTCCTCCTGTAATTGCGTTATCGTTTGCGACCGAGTTTTGAGTTTTTCAGCGGCTTGCTCCACCACCTTATGGGCATGTTTGAATCGCGCGGAGAAGACGACAGCTAAGCTCCCCAATAACTTTGTTAAAGTTTTGTCTTTGGGCGTCTTCGCTTCCACTCCTGCAATAAGTTCTGACACTATTGCCCCGAGCTCGTTGGGGTCAGTGCCTGTTATTTTGTTGACATAACCTGGAATTAGCTCTTCAGTCAAATCCATCAGGGTGTTTTCCATTGCTTCGAATGGATCGTCCTGACTGGACGTGTCAGAAGTCATGTTGATTTGTCGAGAAAAGTTTTGTTAATCTATTTGTTTAGGCGTAACCGTGGTAAGCAGTTAGGCAAGTTATAGACTAAGTTTAGCGTGTCTGGAAGAAGGGAAGGAAAGTAAGAGAAAGAAAAAGAGAAAAAAAAAAAATTAAAAAAATAAATTCTTTCAATTTAAAATTAATAAAAAAAAAAAAATAATTAAAAATTAAAATTAAAATTAATGATCAAAAAAAAAAATTAAAAGTTTATCGCTTAAAATTATTTAATTCCAAATTGCTTTTGACATTAAACTTAAAACAAAATTAAATAACAACAAGATGGAAATAATCAAACAAAAGAAAATTCAGAAAGAAGTATTCCTTAATAAAATTTATCTTACTTGATTAAGCCAAATTATTGATAAGTTCTTTCCTTCTTCCAAGTGTCGTTCCTTTTCTAATGATGTTAATTTTGGGGTTGCTGATTGGGGTGTCACAATTTAGGAGTTGTGGATATAATCCACCGTTTTAGGTTGACTCTCTTTTAACCTTAAAAATCAGTTACTGTTGAGTTTTCTGATTTTAAATTTCCTATTTATTTAAGAATCGTTTTTCTCTTAAACCCTTAAACAAGTTATGCAAACAGTCATTGTTAGTACAGGAATTAGTTGTGAACCACGTGATTGCTTTTCAATTCAATCACTTCACCACAAGTTACAATGGCGCTGGTCAGATTTGTTAGTCAAACACCATTTCCCAGAATTCCTTCACTTTGTTGTAATTAACCAAGTTACCAGCAGATGACGCTAAGGCTCGTTCTTGTGTTATGTGCAGCGGGCTTCCAGGGGAAGAGTGAGAAAGTGCTGACGTCAGATGTTGACGACTTTGGCACCTCCCACTCAGGAAGTGTCCGTGCTGTGTGGCTCTCAGCCCACAGCAAATTTTTAGCTTAGCAGACTCACGCCAAGCTTTTAAACAACATTCATGTCACAAGCAAAGAGAAACACGGCGGTTTCTAACACAGCTTTTATCAACAGCTTTGCAGAAGAGGCAGCATTTGCGAGACGTGGCAGTCTCCAACTTTCCACCTTAAGCTTTTTAAGGGCTTCCAACACGTCAGCGCTCCTGCCGACGTGCTGACTCAATTGGGCTCGTGCTTCTACGAACACCGAGTTAAAACAGACTTGCCTTTAGGCACTTCAACTCTTCAAAATTGACTATAACTACCCTCTCTTCGGGAAGTGATAATACACACGCCGTATAGACCTTACTTTCACCGGCCACGGGAGGTTTCGCCGTAGGCCTGTCAAATCTCCTGACTGTTTGTAAACAAACCAGCCGCAAAAACTTAGGTAGCTACTTCTAGTTTTTGCACGGAGTCCTGAGTTCAGCAGATATTAACCGGAATCTCGCGGATAATTATCTCTGTTTCTCAGAGTGGTTATATCAATGTTGGATACTCGCAACCATTAATCCCCACTTGGCCAGATATTATTGAGCGTTTTTTTTAACACGCTCTTGCATGCAAAATTACTTCAGGAGGAAGCACACTCAGGCAGCGCTGACGTGTTCCGTTTCTGTGTTTTTGTAATACTTTCTTACTACAAAAACAATTCAAACAACAAGTTTATGCGTCCATAAAGTTCGTTATTTGGCTCTATATCTTTGCTTTCGTTAACTCTTAACTGCAGGAAACAAACAGTTTGTAGAACAATGCTCACACACACAGGCAGTTTTGCTAAGCGCGGCTACTTCACAAATCGCCTCGGACGGACGGCACCAAAATATATGTAGCGTTGACACGTTATTAATTAATATTTACCTCGAAAATAGTAGGGCACCACCTCTTTTATTTTAATTTGTTACGTTACAGTCCAAAGAGGAAGACTGTTTAAAATCTTGCAATCCTAGTATGTTATTTTAAGAATCAGTCTCATTCTGAGTCGTGCGTCCTATTTGGATTGGTAACCGGCTTTAGTAACTGTCTGTGACACTCTTAAGTGGCTTAACATAAACATTTATTCAACATTGCACAGGTATATAGGGGTATAAACAATTGATAAAGAGACAGAAATTAGAATTATTGGGGAAACCAAAAAAAGGTAATAGGGAAGAAAGGAGCAGGCCATTAACAGGGTTACCTATCAAAAATGCGACTAAATCTGGTTCATAACACGGATATTGTGCCAACAGTCTTCTGCCCGCGTAGGTCTGTTCATTCGTCGCTTCCAGAGAAAGTTTTCACTTTATCCACGGTTTCAAAAGATCTCAAACCAGCACCTTACTTTGTCGTAGAGTATCGTGGTTATTTACAAGGTGAGCGTCAGTCCTTGGAGACCACGTTTCCTTGGTTACCAGCGGCTGGGCGTCGTTGTTGGAGACCACGTTTCCTTGGTGACCGGCTGGGTGACGTTTAGTCGGCTGTTCTTCTTGGGCCGGGCGGTGTGATTTAGCAAACACTCGCGTGTATCGGACCAGACTTTTATAAAAAAAAGGAAGTCTAAAAAAATGGGAATTAATAGTTACGGAGAAAAACAAGAGGTGAGCTAAGAGCAAACGATAAGACAAGAGAGAGGTCAAAAATTGTAAGCATAAGCTTAGGGGACAAAGGGAGTGGTCAAGGCTTGGAGGACCACAGGGAGGTCCCAGAGTTGCGGATTTTGAGAGTAAGCAGTAAGAGCGAGCTAAGAGGGGGAAGATGGTAGATATGAGAGAGAGAATCTCTGGTGCGCTCGGGTTTTAAACTCGAGGTCACATGTCAGCTTTCGTCCAATCAGAGTTCAGCTGGCTTTTGACCCAAGGGAAAAAGGGGGGTTGACCATGCTGAATTCATGAGACAAAAAGGGGGGATTCTGCTCCTTTCTTATACCGTATTTAACCCATATGACAGTGATTTTAGACAATATAATGTTCTTAACAGACAATAATGTCACATAAAAGCAGGCATAAACACAAATATGAGCATGAAACACTTATTAGCATACAATACTTCATATTATCATGACAAAAATGGTAATGACAACTTTGCTTGCTGTTAATTTAGAATGATCTGCAGCTGTTCGAGTAATACCTGTGGAATTAAACCCTATTAGGTTTTGCATTGCACATAATGAGAACATTAACATCCGTAGTTGAAATTGTCCATGGTTGTTTAGGCTGATATATTGAAAAGTGTCCGTTATCCATGTCCTTTGGGGGGCACTGTGGCTCCACGAGAGGGATCCCTTTTAAATCCAATTTTCATAATTTGCTAATTGAAGAAGGTACAAGAATGGCGAATGTTTCAAAATGATCTGTAGGTTTGTCCAGTAATGATTTTCACACTTTCAGTCTACGGAAAGCGAGGTTTATAGTGGAATTTTCACTCTCTGAAAATAGGGAAGTGTGGCATTCCTTCAGGTTGGACCAGCAGGACATTTGAGGCTACATCTGCTCTCTTATCAGGAGGTGTCCTACATAATTTATTATTCGTAGCTGGTCTGGGGGAGAGAAGACTCGGAAACAAAGAACCCCATTTAGTTGGTCTCACATCTGGCTCCGTTATCTCCTTTGAGCTGATCCGTTGAGAGGGTCGTAAAGAGGGTACGTTTCTTGATGTCAAGAAAGGTTGGATCTTTATGTAAACATCTCTGTGCTCTGTTTTTCCTGAGAGCACGCTACAACGGTACAACAGTGATGTTAGTTCATTTGCAGCTGAGAAAACATTCCAGTGTTCAGTGCTTCTCTGTCGTTTATACCGTGTTTTTGAAGCTTTGACATTTACAGGAAAAACTTCTCAAAAGTCTCTATTATTGTATTGTGCAGAGCTGTGTTCTGGGCAAAGAGCAATGCAGAGATTACTCCTTGCTTCTAAAGTTCCATCCCACTGAAAAATAGCAGAGATGGGACCAAGTCACACATGTGCAAGTCTCAAGTAAGTCTCAAGTCTTAGCTTTCAAGTCTCAAGTAAGTCCCAAGTATTTTTTTCTTGGGCAAGTCAAGTCAAAGTCACCTTATTATTGCAATTCTACCTGCAGAATCTGATCTTAATAAAGTGAAAAGACAAGATATAAGTAACTGTCAGTAAACATCATTGGCCAATGTGTCCAACCTGTCCACCCCGTATCATATCAAGCTAACGTTAGCTAACTACAGACTAGGCTAACAGGGTAATATTAGCTAATTTGACAAGCACTTACTGTTCAGAATGGATCTTCAAATGACGAACAAAGTTCGAAGTTATGCTAGATGCTTAACTCTCAAGTCATCGTGTCTCAAGTCAAGTCAAGTGCCGAGTCTTTAACTTCCAAGTCCGAGTCAAGTCTCAAGTCTTTTATTTTTTGTCAAGTCAAGTCACAAGTCATCAAAACAGCAACTCGAGTCGACTTGAGTCCAAGTCACAGTGACTTGAGTCCCCATCTCTGAAAAATAGTGCTAAATTCCCCCACTGTGAGTGATTTACAAAGGCCTTTCTGAGTGTGTAAACCCTGCAGTCATTAGTAATGGCTAGCATGCCTTGGTTCCTGTAACATAAGGATGCTGTGCACCACTCTCCCCTGCCTTCACTTTGCATTTCAGTCTTTTGTCATCATCACCTGTTATCTTCCCCTGAGGCTTCATGATGTGCAGAGGGAACCGCCATCCTGACAGCAGTGTTCAACACAGGCTGAGCCGTCCCACTGAAGGACAGGGGCGTTTGGCCCCTCGGGGAATTTAATGGGCAGAGGACAGGAGAGGACATGCTGGAGCTGTCCTCATTGGTGTCGGTAGCTCTCTAAAAGCCTTAACCAAATGCAGTAAGAGATGAAAAGAGACAAAGCCCAGGAGCACGAGGCACTGAGATGAGCCAGAGTCCTGCAGGGAGTGACTGACCAAAGCCTCCGCTGGCTCAACCCAGCCTTATCAAAGGTCTCTCTGCACAGCACTGACTGATGACCAGAGCAGTTCTCAAAGTTGAGCATGTTTAATGAAAACCTGCCTTTCACGTTACCACTACCGGTTGGCTGCATGAAAACTTCACTGGTTTTAGGTTTTTTTGGTGAGTTATGCTAGCCTGACTACGTCATACTCACGATTCTAGTCAGAATGTGAGTCTGATACCGCTCAATAGAGATTTGGGTATGGGGCGTGTTTCAACCGAACCAGGAGAAAAAATGCCTCTTCGCTCAATTGGACAGACCTACAACCAATCAGAGCAACGTAGTATGTGACGTAGATTAAGCAACACACACTTGTTGTAGGAAGGACGGCAAAAACATCTTTTCTATCGATAAAAGCCTTTATCACGTTCCTCCGTTCGTCTTTCAAAATGAATGCAATGTGGAGATCCTGTAGAACAGACTCGATGGCAGAATCTACACACCCTAGCTCTCCAGCGGCAGCCGTGTTCAGCTCTTTAGTGACGTAGTCGATAATGTCCCTGTTGATCATCTGTCCATCATCGTATAAAGCCCGCCCTGGCAATCTGATTGGTCCGACCAATTCTTGGTCGGGCATAATGATTTCCCAACTGAGCAGAGCCAGACCGAACTTCCCGACCAAATCTTTTATGGGCGGGGCTAAGTTCGGCTGGCACCCAGGCTAGAGTTATGCACCTGCTCGTTATGGCTCGGGATGCTATTTTTGCCTCCCCAGCTTTTTTACTTAATATCTGGCATTGCACCGTCACCATTCAGGTAATTACAAGTTCCTGTTGGAGCCGTTCAGGAGCTTCTGGCCTGATTTGAATCCGTGTGGGAGGAGGTTGGGAAGTGGGGTCTGGTATTAATTCTAAACAATCAGGTGTGTTTTCGAAGATGTGAAATGCTAAGGTGATGTTGTATGCTCCAGATTGCCCTTTCTTTACATTTTTCCTCTTCTTGCCTTGACATAAATCTTCCTGATTGAAGACCTTAAAGGGTCACCTGCACAAACCCCACACCAGGCCGTGTGGAGCATTGAATCACACCACATCAGCTTGATTTCACAGCTCCCTAAATCATTTGCTGAGGCCCTGATTGCATTTTGTACCGATTACACTTGTGCTGTTAGATCTGAACCTATCAGACAATATAGCATTTGATGTTTTAATTTTTATCTCCCAGTTAAAACTGTATCTTTTTCTCACTTGTTTATCTTCCAAAGAGGGTAAGGAACTTTTTGACCTTCAATCAAAAATATGCAACTTTGATATTTCTGCCTCACTTGTGTTGCTGTTCTGTGGATTAGAGGCCCTGGCTTGTTCATTTTGATCATTTTTTTAAAAGGCTGCTACCTCATTTTCATCTCAGATGAGAGACGGTAAGTTTTTACTGTTCATCATTTATAATTTATATCTGTGGGAATTTGGTGTCAGCTTTTGTTTTCTGGTCAACATCACTGCTCTTTTTCTGTTCCCTGCTCATGAAATATTTACTCTCCACTAATCAACTTGCAGAAAAAGACACCTCCAGTTTGTGTTGAAGCAGAAGAAAAACGCCTTAAACTAGAGTCTGTCCCACAATATGATTGCACCTGTCATGGTGCTAATGACCACACTCATCTTCTTGATGTCAACTACAAACACAGTAGAGATTTTACCATAGAGCAGGATTCCAGCAAAGCTGCTGACATTGCCCACTTACCCGTCCTTCTTCCTGCAACCCTTTTTGTAATGCCATGGACTGTAAAGAAAGGCAATTGAAGCGTCTTTCAGTACCACTGATGGTTGCTGGTCACTGTCCCCAGAAAAATCTTTGTTTCTGATAGACTCCAATTCCACAAATGTTATGCGGTGATTATGAGGTCATATGTTGACTTTACTCCCTCTGATCCATGGGCTGCTGGTCCTTTTGAAAAGGATTCAGTGATTAAATGAGGCCAACACAGTTGCCAACACAGTTGCCACGGATGCTGTGGGTGTCTTGGCCACACTGCTGAGGTGGCGACATAAAGGGCAGTGAAATCAGTGGGCGTTTTATGATGCGGGGGATTTTTTTCATAGGTTTTATAACTGTTTAATGAAGCTTTCCCCCTTTTCTGCGTCGTTTTTTAGTTAGGTTGTCTGTGACATAGTTGCATTGCGATTGGTTGAACACACGAATGCAACATCTCAGGATTCCTTTCTGTGGTGCGAATGTAAGCAGAGAAAGACGCCTCGAATGTGCGTGATCCTGTCGGGAGATCCCCACTCCCCATTGACCTCACCAAGCTCATGGAACTCTTTCGCCTATTTCACCTATTTGAATAAAGTATCGAAGCTGCAGTTTCCTTTAATAGCCACCAGACAGCACATGAGACTGGAAAATTCAAGATGGAGATCAGCGGCAGTTTGGGAGATCTCTCCACTACTGCAGCAGCAAACTGCTGACCCAGTGATGTTATTAAACCTCAACAAATTAAAAGGCTTTTTGCTTCTGGAAAATTTGAAAGAGTTGGAGCGGTTTTCACGGCTGGATCATTTGGATGAGTCAGAAATCTCTGCTGCAGTAATATCAAAATCTGTGATCCGTCAGATTGTATCACATGAAAACGTTTTTGCATTTACTTTGATACCATTCCAAACATTTAATTCTCACATAGAGACGAACTGGGTCGAACCGCACCTATCCTCTCAGTTTGGTTTGATCGACAGAATGTATCCAGAAACATAGAAATACATACTAACATATATCACATGCATGCGTGGTGATCAAAGCGTCTTTGGGGTCTATCCTGGAGCTGGAAGTAGATAAAGGACCACTTTTTGCCATGATGACACACACAGACTGGTTCACAAGCTACCAACCACGCCATCGTGTCTGATAGCTGGAGGAAAATGAAAAGGTGTGTCGGAAAGCTTTGGCAACTGTTAGCCGTGTTCCCTCCTGTCATCAATGACGTGACCACAGCAGGCCTCCTGATTCGAGGTGCCACCTGCCATATTTCCCTGAAAGTCGCTGCTTTCACAACTTCAGCACATTTTCTTATAGTGTGGCATCTGGCAGCATGTTTTGGACTTCCTGCCTTGTTAAAACTGACCCCTCTCACACATTTACTGCCTTCGGTTTTAGTCGGTGCCTGGATTTTTCTTCCTCAAATGCCAACTTTCTTTCTGCCAGCTGGATTTGGCATCACAAATCTTCAGCATGTTTCCGACTAGTGAGTGCATGACAGGTGGTGTTCTGTCAGGCCTGTGTAAACAACGCAGTATTCCTCCAAGCCTTCCTATCATGCCTGTGGAGCTCAACCTCGCGGCAGGTCTGTGGAGCTGTTTGCTGAGCTGTTGTCCTCACTCGAACCTCTCATGAGCACATCAGAGTGTTCAAAGATGCTCTGTGGTTAAATCCATGTCCCAGCTGTGTGGGTGTGAAAGGGGGAAGATTAAGAAGAGGGAGGTGTGTGGATGGATGGATGGCTGTATGCATTCATGTGCTTTCACATCAGGGTACGCATTGGGTAAATACCACCTCAGATGAGCAACAACGCATGGATATTACACCATATCATTATGATTTTAAAAGAAACAAGCCATATTTGTTCAGTCTTTTCCGAACTGTACTGCATTTAACATGCTAACTGAGGCCTGTAGAGTCTGAGATGTAGCTCCTGGGTTTTCTGCAATTGCTTGAGTTGCATTTTACGGTCTGAGAATGGGGTGAACTTACCATTCAAATCATTTGGAAATGGCCTAACCAGATTGATGACAAAACACAACAACATTTGATTAGTAGCACCCGGCTGCTTCTTGCCTCCTTAATTCTCATGGGAGCAGTCGGGGTAGACTTGGTTTTTAAAACTCTGCTTCCACATTTTTGATATTTCAACTTTAATTGTTCCTCTTTTCGGAAGCGTATTGCATTCACTTAAAAAAAAAAAAAAACTCCGGTTTTTCTGTCTAATTTATCTTTTGGTTTGTTTTTCGGAGTAATTTTTTTCTGTTTTTCTGGCCTTTTTTTTCTGTTTTTCGTGGTAATTTTTTTTTTAGTTTAGAAAGCAACAATCAACGCATTCATTCCTTTATGAGGGCTCGATTTAATGGAAGCAAACATGACTGGTTTGTTTAGTTTAATCAAGTTTTACTTTGACCTGGGTTTAAGACACTGGGAGATAGTCCTGTCTTTAAGTCATGTAGATGGTATAATTATTAGTTTGTCGACTTTACGCAGGCACCTGAAGACTTTACGGTTGTTCAGAAGGAAAGCCCATTCAGATCTCCTAGACATAGCAATGTTTCAAAGTGTTCAAGACGGAGCATGTATGAGTGATGGGTCATGCGCACAAGCATTGGCTCTTTGTAGTGAATCAGAAGAGCCGGCTTGCATCAAGTGAGAGCCGACTCCAAGTTATTTTCCATTCGCTGCTTAGGTTTCACTTTCAGTGCTCAGTCCCAGCTCTGGTTACGACAGAGCTTTGTTATGATTGGCCAGCATGGCGACCAGCATGCGGTATTCACGTGAGAATTAAGGAGTTTGGTTCTGGTTTTGGTTCTGTTCTGTGGATTTGTTTGAAATTTTTTGGTTAATTTGTCCAATAAAAAAGTTTAATTGAAATACACAAATGTAAAAGTGGTTTTGTCACAGAATAAATGCAAAGAATTAGGCAATTATAAGGTCTCTCATAAAAACACTGAAAGCAAAAGGGTTTTCAACACATAAACCATGATTTTTTTTTTTGCAAAGTTAAGGTAAAATATAGGCTACAAAAGATCCTAAATAAGGAGCCGTTTGGGAGTCGAAAGAGCCGGCTCTTCTTTGGGAGCCGAGTCAAAAGAGCCGAACTTCCCATCACTAATGTATGGGCGGGGGCAGGAGTCACCTTAGGTTCACCGGAGTCACTTGCAGGCTGGATAATCTCGTGGGATTTCAAAGTATCTCGATATTTCCGAAAAAAATTACCCCGAAAAACAGAGGGAGAAAAAATGACCACTAAAGACAGAAAAGAATAGCCAGAAAAACAGAAAAATTACCCTGAAACACAGAGGGAGAAAAAATGACCACTAAAGACAGTAAAAAATAGCCAGAAAAACAAACCAAAAAATAAATTAGACAGAAAAACCGGAGTCATTTTTTTTTTTAAGTGAATGCAATACTCTTCCGTAACTTGTACGGTTGTATTTGCCAAATATTAAAACCTAGTAACAACCAAATTATTCCTTTGCATATTGTCCTGATACGTAAAAACCTTAGAATTTAAAGAGGTAATTCTTTTTCACATGAAGGTATCTACAGACTTAAGCGTGGGACATTGCTGCTGTGGTATGTAAACAACCTGCTGTTTGTAAGTGTAATGGTGTATTGAGGGAAACGTCAGCGGTGGAACATGCATAGAATCAGTGAGTTGTCTGTTCTTTTAGCAACAGACTCATTGAGACGGCTGATCCTGCAGAGGCGTAGGACAGACATGAAATGGGTTTCTGTAAAAGAGAAGGAGAGGCTTTAGACTGCAGAACAACAAACCAGGCCAGTGCGCTTCAGTCTGACAAACTGGGTCACATCAAATTTAATTCATAATTCACATTAAAAATGTAGATATGAAATAAACCTGGGGATAGTTGAACAAAGAATAGAAGAGTTCTGCTCTCACACAGAACTGAACGTGTGTTTCCTGTGGTCAGAAAGTTTAATACGTCCGATTATTTTTAGTCTTTTTGTTACTCTGCTCATGGTGTGTAATTATGTATAAACTGCTCATCATTATCAGCCCTTAAGTTGAACAGAATATTAGTGTCTCTTTGCAGAAACTATAAAAATGTAATAGATCAGCTCTATTTTCTGCCTTAGACTGGAGGAAAACGTCCTTCAGAATAATCCAGTCTTTTAGATATCATCAGTCAGAGAGTGTGAGGACCCAAATTGCTCATTGATTTCTCCTTTGTTTAGTCTTTGATGATAAATTTGGCAGATCTCAATTCTTAACAAGGTGCACTCCTATTTACTGACATTGGCTGAATAGAGCATAAATGGCTGCAGGCTCTAGACCATTTATTAGATATTCTTTGTGGTGTGGCTTTGGTCAATAATTCCGCTTTGATAATTCAGACTTTCCAGAAAATGGAAAAGAAAAACTCTTAAGATGTCGTGTGATGAGTCAGAGCTGCACAATACTTATATGCTCCTCATCTTGTTTTAAAATCATAAGTGATTTAAGTCACCACTGGCCTCTTCAGATGGGATTCATCCCTTTACCAGGTAATAATCAGAGCCTCAGTTACTTGCTCATGTCAGAGTAACACAATGTGTATTAATATCAATACATGGGATTTTAAACTAGTGCATAAACAGCCAAACTGAGTCTGCAGGAGGCTGCATGGAAATACCAAGCTATGACATTAATATGAATGTGAACATTATATTCAAGAAATATCTCTGATCCCACCTCTGATCTGTAGCTCAGCTGTACATGCATCTGAAAAGTGAAGACTGTGCAACACATTCAGACATCTTCTGCGTGTTCTCACCCTCATAGCAACCCACAGATCTGAACTGTTGGCTTCCTCTTGTATTCTGGAAGGATAATGACCAAGGTTTTTATCTTTTATGTGTTTTTTTTTCTTTGAAACTGTTCATGAAACCCCAGAATATATTCCCAGTTTTCCCTTTTCTTTTTGTTGTTGCTCAGCTCGCTCAGACTTGTACTTCCATTACAGGTATTACCTGGTACCAGCTGTTTTTTTTTCCTTCCGTTATTACTTCAGCCGAAGTTCAAAGCGAGCTGAAATCGTTTGAAAATGTGTGCGTCCATGTGCATGAATTATGAATCCAAGAGGGGCTTAATGCACGGAGGGATCTAAACATGCCTTTGCCTGACCAAAGGTGGGCGCTGATGCCAACAGTTTTTACTTTCCATCTGAAATGATGTCGAGTACTTCTGTTCTTGTGCTTGAACTTATCGTAAACTCCCACAAAAACAATGACCAGTCTACAAACAAGGTGCCGTTCAACCAAAATGATCCAGAATATTTCCATCTAGGGGTTTTATTAGGGAAAACTTCTGCTTGTGAAATCCTGGGCCGACATACCAGCCAATACCACTTGTTTTTGTCTTGCATTTTCCCTTTTAATACCAGGGAATAACTGAAATATGCATTATAAAATAAATAACTGTCAGTTTCTTGGTAATATCAGTGTGAAACTACACCAAAAACCTGTTAAATATTTGCCAAAAGGCTGCTGACAGTTGAATATTATATACTGATATTAGGCCAATGTATCTGTGCATCCTTAGTTAGAATTGTAAAATCCAACTAGTTGGAAATGAGAAGTACTGCAAACCTCAGGATTCTAAGTTGACCCTAGAAGCGTGATCACTGGGCCACACGTCCAGGGTGCACCTTGCCTCTTGCCCCATGGCTGCTGGGATAGGCTCCACCACCCTCTCAGCGACCCTGAATTTTGATGAGCAGGTATAGAAAATGGATGGATGGATGACGGATGAAAGCTTCAACCCAAAAGTTCCGGATACTTTCAGAAGTATAACCTCCCTATACGAGCAGTTTTTGGGGGGGGAGATATCTCCCCCTAAACACTGTATGGCTGCTGGTTTGTCGGGTGAGAAATAGAAAGAGAGTGAGGAAAAGATGTCCCAAAAGTCTGTTTAACATGCAGCAACAGTCTGGTCCTTATAAACGCATTTGTATCAACTAGTTCTCGGGCCTGTTTGAAGGTTCTGTTTATTGGGGAGCGTTCCAAAAGTCAATATACCATCAAGGGGTTGTTCTCTAGTTACATATGGAGCACAGATAGAGATTCTGAAGCGATTTAACAGACGGGTGACTGGTGATGGATGAGTCAAAAATACCTTGTAATTCCTCAGTCAGATAAAGTCCAGGCTCGCCTGATGTGCCGCAGTCAGGTTGCTTTACCAATATTTACAAATTGTTCCCTTACTGCGGCGCTTCATTTGCACATTAAATCTCTGTGTATTGACATGGTCTGGAGCACTCAGCATACAGTTAACTCACAGAGCAGCGACTGTGAAGTGGGGGCTGAAAAGACCCTATAAGAGGGAATCATGTTAGCTATGATCAGTCATAGCTCCTGCCCTGTGTGTGCAGAAAAACGGGGTGGAGTCCTCCGATAGTCATAAGAAATACATAAAGATCACTGCAGCTTCACATGAGAAGGGTAAGCAAATGAATGTGAAGTCTTTGCTTTTTATGAAAGTGCACATTAATCTGTGTTGTTTTATTAATTAAATCAATTGAAATGATTTAGAGATCATTGATGCAGCGGCACAGTTTAACTTTCACTGTGACCTTTCTGCAGGTTGATGCAGCTGTCACAGCACGAACACATTCAACCCTCTCTCATATAGCAATAAACACATTGTTTTTATTTAATCAAATGTGCATTATGCTTTATACACCAGACAATTTAAAGAGTAAAATAAATACAGATGGAGCTGTAAATCTTCATCTGTGGTGTCCGTTCTCAGGAAGGCTGTAAATTATGTTATTCTGCAGATCTGTTAATGTAGTCAAGCTGAAAAAAATCCATCCTCGTAAGTGCTGGTGAAGGTCTGCCTACTTGTCTCTCCACCCTCATTACCAAGACACATGGATGTTGCACGTACTCAGTGGCATGAGTCGGGACATTTATCACAGCAAACAACCTTCCCGTTGATTACAGCTGCAACTTCTATCCACTTTTCCAGATGCAGTGCTTAAACTCATCTGTTCAACAGGCCTGTGGTACCTCGTCTCAACAAGGAAGCTGAATGTCCCAGACAACTGGTTTTACTCAGCCGCAGCCATTATGTTTCCCCTTTATGATCCATTTTCAGTGTGTTACCCGGGGATTTGACAAGTCTCCCAGCAGCAGACTTCCTATTTAACCGCCTGCTACTCCCAAAATCACATTTCTAATTAGCACAAACGTTAAACATTCTCCTGAATGCAGCAGAGACTTTAAATCTTGTTTAAAAGCTTATAAATCAGACGCATAAATCTCCCAAGAGATTAAATGCACCCTCTCCCACACAGCACAGCATTTATTGACTGGTGGCTCCAGCAGACTTTTATATTAATCGTCTCTTTGAAGCTTGGTGATATTCCAGTGTACCTGTTGTATTATAAGTATAAGTAATGCAACTAAACAACTCTGCAACTCACAGAAATAATCAGACCAATCTTTGCTTTGGACATAATGGATTCCCATTTTCTTCTTAATTCTGAGTGAATAGGCTGAACTTGCATTGTACCAGTCAATGTCATGAATAAAGCAAACTGATCTAATCAGCGCTCCTGGGGTAATTTCCAGTGCCCACCATGCCTGGGCTTTGGAAGATAATGGACAGTACAAACAGTGTGTCGGAGCACACGGAGCACCACACGTCATTATACCCCGCATGCAGTTTGTAGACTTTTCTCATGAATGCACCTTCCAGACCAGTCGCTGGTTTCCCAGTAACGGTTGTGACTTGCATCCAATGATCAGACTGTCTGGGTCAGGCTTATCTAACAATTTGCACTGATTAAAGGAAACAAGCAACATTAATTCATCAATGAAGCTTTCATTAACTTCTATTTAATCCAAAGAAACCCACGGAGACCTCATTTATCGAGGTGTTTGGTACACAATCATTGTTCAGTCGAGTGAAATCCTTTTCCAAACACGGTCTTTAAGGTAAACTACATATCGCTGTAGAAGAGTGTGTTTTTCCTACAAATATGCTCTATATTTGCTCTGTGAACATGTTGTGGTAATATCGAGCCGTTGTGGCATCTGCTGCTGTGCAGTCTCTAATGGGCAAGTTTCCAGATTTTGCTCCATTGAATACATCATGGCCTTTGGCTGTAATCCTCCCAGAGAGAGAGAGGGACGCCACCAGAGTCACCACGGCCCGGGTTATTCAGAGAAAACTGAATATCGATACTGTGATATATATCGATATTTCGTTTCCAGATAAAGTATCGATTTTTTTATTATTAATATTATTTTTTATTTTTTTTTTTTTTTTAAGCAAACTTTATTGAAAAGTCAGACGTTGCAATTAGTGAAAACACAGAACATTATACAAAACAGTGATAAATTAGTTGATAAAAATGTATAAAGTGCACAGCTCTCACGTTTGTGACATGTTCGTTTGTTTCCGTTTGTCTGGCTGTGTTGTCCTTCCGGTTCAAAGTTTCCTTCCCTTTTTTTCCCCCCAGAAAATGATGTAAGTGTATCGTATCGTATCGTATCGTTGGCTGAATATCGTGTATCGTATCGTGAGATTAGCGTATCGCCACAGCCCTCGTGGCAGCCAGTTGTTTTCTAAGGTCTTTTATTGAGCTTCGGTATCACACACCATCATCAACTGAGGTCCTAATCACAAACCTTCTGTCATACAGTACTGTGGGTTGATGTAACAAACTGATTATTCTTGTAAGCATACTGAGAGGAAACTACAACCTAAATCTTGCAGCCAGGAAATGAACCATGGTCATTGTTGCTTAGAAAGATCTATTTTCTTTCAATCTTGATAGATTGTCTCCCGGTTTTCAGTATTGTTTTGTTTGTATTTTCTGTCTCTAACTGTAAATCTGCCTTCTTTATTTGGTCTCCCTTAATAAAAGATAAATATATTAAATAAATTTAAACAAAGGCTGAATAAATGAATAACAAAGGCACCCTCGCTCCTTCCTATAGAGACGATCCTCGGAGACGAGGTGCAATGCATGATGCATTTCTCTGCCTGGGTGGCTTTAGAAATCTTTCCTCTTGATCTCCGCAGCAGAGCAGACTTCTTTTCATATTTCTAAAGTTCATTTTGAAAACTTCTGAGCTTTTTATCGCTTTAATGCTGCGGTTATTTTTACTCAGCTGCTTTGAATTGGGAGTGATATTTGTGTTGTCCCTGTCAGTCTTGCTTTTTTTCTGGGATTATCTGGGAAAACCCTGCAGACCCACTTACTGCAGCATTTCTTATTCATATTTACCCCAAATACCTGTTCCACTCTCGACTATCTGCTCTGTGTGTGATAAAGCTGCAGCATAGTTGCATTTAATGGTGCTACAAAATGACTGTGTCCCCCTGCGACCCAGCCAGTCACCCGTTCTTCACCTGCAGAGCTCTGACCTCCATCTCAGCTGGCCTTGTGCTGCTCTGCTCCAGTCAAGTCAGGAGGTCGAACCATCGAGGCATACCAGTACATTTTCCACCTCTCTGATTCATCTAGAAAAACATGTTGCATGTGCCCTCTCCTGCTTCCCTTCTTTGCATTTTTTAAGACCATCTACAACGTGTTGTACCTTTTAAAAACAGAACTCTTGGAAACATTGTGCTCCGGATGGCATGGCATATTGGATCTACTGATGCGGAAACAAGGACCGCAAAATTGTAAAGGTCACAAGACGAAGAAGTGCAGGGATGAAAAATTGTCAACATAATGTGTGAAAGGTAGTAAGGTGAGTGTGTGAACTCAGCTCTCCTCAGTGTGGGCGTATCTGTACAAATCTCATAGCTCGGTTCGTTGCGGAAATCTCCCTGAAGTAATTTCCCCCGGGACAAGATGCCTTTTCATTGAAGAGCCTCGAATCGGCTTCGGTCTGATCCATCAGAGACGGAACATGTGTGGGATGTATGTTTACTGTACAAATCTGTTCTCCTCAGTTTCTTGTATCTTTACAAACAGCAACAGAAGCCTAATCAGTTGTTTTCAGCCTGAGATGAGCCTCAGCTGTGAGGGTCCGATCCGCTGTGGCAGACAAACAGGCCTCGTGTTGGTGTCTGGCAGACTCTCTGTCCTCGTCTCTAAGGACTTCAGTTCAGTATTGCTGCCCTCTTCTGAGGCCACAGGCCAGAACTCTCTCCTCTGTGATTCACCTGTCTCTGCTCATCCTGTCCCCTGCACTACAAACCCACCTCCCAGTGTTGTTTTTGTCACTAGCACACACACGACTCAGCGTGGCCGTCAAAGCGGCTAAGATGGAGGTCGTCAAGTATAGAAAAACACAGATGATGCACAGACACGAGAATATGTTGAACCATGATGACTAGCTGTAACTCTGCTGTTATGTTGATTTATATGTTAGTTACTATGATAAGACCTTTGCACTCAACTAGCTTTGGATACTAACTGAGACCTCTACAGCTCACTTTTTCAAGCTGTACTTGTATGAAGAAACTAACTTTGGATGCTAACTGAGACCTCTACAGCTCACTTTTTCAAACAGTAGGCTATGTGCATGAATAAGCTAACTTTGGATGCTAACTGAGCCCTCTACAGCTCGCTTTTTCGAACTGTATGTGCATGAAGAAGCTAACTTTGGATGCTAACTTAGACCTCTATAGCTCACTTTTTCAAACTGTATGTGTATGAATAAGCTAACTTTGGATGCTAACTGAGACCTCTACAGCTCAATTTTTCAAACTGTATGTGCATGAAGAAGCTAACTTTGGATACTAACTGAGACCTCTACAGCTCACTTTTTCAAACTGTAGCCTATGAATAAGCTAACTTTGGATGCTAACTGAGACCTCTACAGCTCACTTTTTCAAGCTGTACGTGTATGAAGAAGCTAACTTTGGATGCTAACTGAGACCTCTACAGCTCACTTCTTCATACACGTACAGCTTGAAAATCTAGTTAAGCGATGGAAATGAAACCCCCAGTATGTGAGAAGCAGTTGCTGATGAATTTATTACATATACTCAGAGTTGGTTGAATTATCAGTTTTACATACCAGCTCAGAAAAGGTGCACAGATGACACTATGGAGTCTCATTCTGCACCTGCTGTTTAAATGGGGGGGGGCGGGGGGCTGTTTTTGTCTGTATGGTTTGGCTTATGGTAAGCTCTTGAGTTTTACACGCATAGGTTCAGTTACTAACTCCCTGCACTCTTCTCTTTATTGGAAAATATTTTTTCTGTCCTGCTCTGGACATTTAGCTGCAAAAACTCCTGTTACACTCTTAAATATGTCTTTGTGCAACTTCTTTAAATTTTCAAGCTTTCACTGAAATGAGTAATACTGTTTGCAGAAAAAAAAAACTATAACTTTGTTCGTTTCACTGCTTTTTAATTTTCCAAAATAGTAATAACAAAAGATCTGAAATATAAATCTATCTAATGTTCAACCACGGGAGCATCATCTACTCTGCGTTATCGTTTTCCAGGCAGCTTGAGATTTACAACAGATAATTTCTGTAAAAGTAATTTAACTGGTGGGCGCTAAGAGCAGCTTTCTAATTGTTTCATTTCCAACAAATGCATGTGTCATTAATCAGCATTTGGAGGCTTGGCCAAATAAAGAGAGGATGATCTGACCCGACATGATAAGATGTTTTTCTATATTTTTTTACGTGATTTTGTGATACTTCTTACCAAAAGTCTAATTTAATGCTACATTGGTACATTTGCCACAGTTCCTCATCCATTATTTTGTGATTTGTTTACAAAATAATTTGCTACCCCCTCAATTTGACTGTCATTCTAAATGTGAACGCCTCCACTTTCTAAGGAAGATACAGACTTAAGATAATTATATATCCTTCAAAAGAGCTAAATTGGTTTGGTTTCCTATCTGTGTTTGTAGATTATCATGCTTTGTGTGCCCAACAAATAACACTTTTCACAAATATATTTATTTAAGACCACGCTCAGCCGCTGCAGAATCATTACAGTTTGCATTTATAACATATACTATATGCATATGTACCGATTTGCCGCCACATTAAAACCACTGACAGGTAGAGTCCATACTTTCACGCTGCAGTTCATCCTGTCATTCACATGGATGTTGCTTTGACAATTACCACCTACCCAAACATTTTTGCAGAACAGTCACACCCCCACACGTCAACAGCAGTCCTCTACAATAGCAGTAACTGAGATGTTCACCCAGCCTCCAAAAATCCCCAGTTACCAATTTAATGGCATCTGCGGGGAAGCAAGCAGAGTCCATCCCATAATCCACAGCCCCCAAAGGATCTACTGCTTAAACAACCCTGTAGGAGATGCTCTCCTTCAGAATGGTCACACTGGTAGCATTAGGAGGATATACTCTGTATTAGCCACGTGGTTCTGTGCAGATGTCCCTTTGCCACTGCCAAAAAAATTTTTTTAAGAACCAACAGGTTCACATAAGCTCACATAGGCTTGAAACACAAACTATTTGAACGGTTCATCTTTTTTCATAGATTATTGGCTTTGCCTTTTTATGTTCAGCAGGACTGAAAAAATAAATTATTTTTCTTAAAATTATGATGGTAAAAGCACACAATTGCACCTCTTGTAACTGTCATGTCTTGATAATGATCAGATTCAAGGACCAAATATCCAGAGTTAGTAATTGTCATGGCGATGATGTGCAGCTAAACCTTCATACATTTTATTACTTTATTTTATTATTATTATATTTTTAGTTTTATTGCACCAAACAGACCAGGCCAAATCCCTCGTGGTGTGAAAATTACTTGGCAATAAAATCTTTTCTGATTCTGATGTTATTGTGATATTAAAATGCAGATTAACTGTCTTGTCTGTAGCTCAGTAATAACCCTCCTGCCGGTTTCAGAATCAGGTCAGACCGTTTCTTCTTGGCTCTGCACCTTGGTAGCTTTGGTACCTGAACTAATAACGTCTGCCTCATCAAAACACTTTTATGAAGCAACATTTTCAGATGAGACGGATCAGACGGAGCATAAAACACGGAGCTGTCTCTCATCACACGTCTGAAATCACTGAAATCACTTGCATGCCTTGTCGTCAGCACGTTTGTCCGCCGGGAGAGATGCGAGTAAGCAAAGTCCCGCTGTGTTTATTTCTGGGTTTAACCAACATGGACTCCAGCTTCTCAATGAAACGGCTTCACTGCCAATTAGCTACAACCCTCAGTGCGAGCTTTAAGATTCAGCAGCCTGTGTTGGGTTTGACAGTGAAGCATCGCTGACAGATCTGTATTCATTTTATTTTTGGGGGGGTTTGTTTTACAGCGCGTTTGTACAGTCAGTTGTCACTCGTACCCTCATGGTGGGATGAGTGACACTGATTCTAAGATGTACTGGTAATGGAAACGTGTGTGTGTGTGTGTGTGTGTGTGTGTGTGTGCCTAAATTTGTGAATCCAGGGTGTGTGAGACTCTTGCCAGAACATCTTACATAAAGTGTGACGTCCACAGGAGAAATTAGGTCACGGCTGTGCGGAACCTGCCTTTATGAGACATCTAAACCTGCTGCCAAAGATTCAGATACAGTTTTATATTAGCATCTAGTTATATTTATCCATAAAGCTTTCAGTGTAAATAAGTTGCTGCAGTTGCTCCCTGTTTCTAATGCCTAAATGCTTTTGTATGTATCTCAGGCTTCTGTTTCAGATTCCAAGTTCCAATTAAGTGAACTTGTAATTCGCTTTCCTACTCTGTGGCAACAGTTAACAGCAAGTCCTCCTTGCTTGTAACAACACGCCACCCCTGTGAACACATTAGTTGTGTAAAGGAATGCTTTGATGGTGCGGAACTAAGCTGGCTGTCCAACACCTTTGGGATCATTTGAATCACTGCCTCTGAACCAAATCTCATCATCAAACCTTCTTGTTCAGTGGTACCCGAAATGTTTACAACCAGGCACGGGTGCCAGATTGGTTTGCAAGCAATGTTGAGTACATAAGCATCATATTTAAAATTGCCTTTTCAAGTGGAGTGGTGTGATTTTGAAGTTGCGTTTTTGTGTTGGTTAATAATTCAGCAGTTTAATCCCAGGTGAGATCGCAGGACAGATTACGGCTGAAGTGTCTGCTGTTGGTCTCAGAACAGTTATATGTGGGTGCACTGGAGGCAGATAATTGGACCTGTGCACAACTCTGAAATTTGCAAACGGAAATAATGTACATCTTCATTTGTATTCGAGTGGCGGAGTGAGGTCCAATCACAAGAGGCCCCTTGAGATGCATTTGGAGGTGCAGTCTAATGGCAGGTGTGAATTGATTTAGAGCCGTCTGTGTGTGTTTGGATCATCCCAGATGCATGTTGATGCCAGGTGCAAACGGAGAGCAACAGTCCTCTCAGCTACAGTCAGTTTGCAAAATCTGGTGGCAAGTCCCTGCAGCAAAGAGGAGGATGTTACAGATAACGGGTATTACGTGGAAAGACATGAGAAAAGGATTATTTGCATATTTACCTGGACAGAATTACCTGGCCTCAATTTGAGATGGAAGAAAAAAGTAGAAATTTTGGGGAGAATTAATGAATTTTTCTTGAAAATGTAGCAATTCAATGTCAGATGTGAGAATCAATTTGATGGCTTTTAGGACAAATAACAGGTTTCACAGTCAGTTGTTTCATTTACACAGTAGCTCGTCTGTTCACCAACACCATTAGCTTGAAAACCATTAGGTTGTTTGCAGCCTGAGCTCTCGTATAAATTTCCTGATATTTCTTGATTTATTGAACGCTTTGGTAAAGTGCTCAGCAGACCGATGAAATGAGCTGTGCATGCTCGGATGTAAAACCAATAATATTCTGGTCTGGTGACGCTCACTTTTAGGAAGTCTTAAAATAGCTGGCAGTCTCATCATTATTTCCCCCCCTCGCTGACTCTCTGAACTTTTTCATCCTCATCTGTCCCCCTTCCAGCGTCTCTAATTTTATACCCCCCCTTATTATTCAAGCAGATGTTTGCTATAAATGATCAGTCCATCCATCAGCGGCGGGAGAGGACATTCTGAGCCTGTGCAGCATCTGTTTGAATGTGATTCGTCTGTGTAATAAACCAGTTGAGGAGACATGTTGATGACAGCTCTGAAAACTAGCAAATATGGAATAAATCATAGTCCAGTTTTCCTTATCACAAGCTCTGCAGGTGTAAATATGCTGGAAGAAGTGATTTATTCTGTTCTGTCACAGTTTCAGTGGATTCTGTGACAGAGTAAATAAAAAAAAAACAGGAAATGACTGATACAGAGATCCTTTGAGAACAAAACTTGAGAAACATTAGTTGGAACTAACTTGACACCACTTGTCATCAGTTGGGAATCTTTTGATGTGAAGAAAACAGAATGAGGGGAAAAAAAGAAGAACTCCAGGCTAGACGCTGAGCTATGGGTTTTCTTTGAAGCCTCTCTGGTGTCGTAACTTTTTCTATCTCCGTGCATGAACACAGTGTGTCCGCTATCGTATAGTCAAGCTGCTCGCGCTGCACTTGTGAGTAGCGTTGGATAGTCGGGGGGGGGGACAAACACTCCAAAATTCCCTTCAGTTACAGTGAAGGATGTGGATTGAGGTCATATTGTGCACCACTGCAGCAGGAAGATCAAAGGCCTGCCTGGCTTCATACACTGATGCTGCGTGTGTTTACAGTATGCAGCAGCCTCCCTGCTGCATGGCAACTGCCACTCTGGGGATGTCACTGCAGTGTGCAGTATGTGTGTGAAAGATATACAGAGCATGTCAGGTGAAGACGGTGTCTTCTTCTTCCATATTAATAGACCTGCCTGTCTTTGTAATTTGAATCCCACTCTGAGGCACTCCTTATCTCTCTTTTACATGTCAGTGGAGAGCTCATTCTTCTCTCCTTGGTCTCCTGCTGCTGTGTTTGTGAGGAAAAACGTCGCAGGTCTGCTGTATTCTGGCTGATAGTTGACAGTGTTTCTGTCCGTTCCAAAGGTGTTTGGGTGAAGTTAGACGTCTGTGCAGTCCTCTCAATTTCTTCCAACTCCAACAAGTTGAGAACTATTTCTGTTTTTGTCCACACCTCACTCGAACCAGCTTAAAGTAATCTCAGACAATATGAAATGAGCGAGTTCCTCTGCAAATCAATAAATGCCAGCCACCTTCCAAACGACATTATTTACTTTGTGTTACTGTGGAATCACAGACGGAGCTTGCTCTGAAAACCCAGGAAAAACCACGTTTTACCGCTTAATGTGTGACACAGCAGTACAGCGCAGAAGACACTGGTTTATCCAAATGTAACTCAGTCTCCGTGAATGATTGGACGCTTCATTTCAATGGGTCGGTTCAAATTAGTGAAATTCTGATCTGTTTTCCTCAGGCCCAACAGGCAGGATTTCCATAAAAATGTGAGATTTTTCAGGGATAATTTGTGCTGATTTGTTCCTAAAATCCCTGAAATGTTCACACGGCCTGCACTGTAATAGGGTTATATTGCTATCTGTTTTTTTTTTCTTTTAGTTTGAGAGCAGCACTGTTTTCACACTCGGATATTGTACTGCTCTTCGCTAAAATCCTTTTTACATATACAGATGCATTTTGAATCAATTTTGAAAGAAATTGACCAATATTCAGTGCCTATAATTCCTGTTGGTACTGTTTAGATTAGAAAACAGTTAGATTTCAGAGAGATTAGTGCACAGAGTCCAGCTATAAAGCGGTCAGTCTTCCCAAACACATGCAGCCTACAGACTCCTGAAAAGTTAACTATCATTTACAGCATCTATTCATTCTCAGCCCTCATTTTTCTCACTGAAAATGTGAAAATGCATCATGAAACTCTCCTGTAGCGCTCCAGGGGACGGAGCCTGAACCTCGCAGCCTCAGAAAACATTCTGCGAGTGCCTCACCGGCAGCGCCGGGCATGTTGGTCGGTGATCCGGCTGCCGCATCGTCACAGAAAGTCGAGCAGCAGATTGCTGATGTTGCTTCTTGAGGCAGTTTGAAACTCGGTGTTGCAACATGCAAAGCTAAATTATGTTTGCACGCTGTTTGCTTCAGGACTCAGCAGGCCATGACTGTGAGCTTATGTGGCATGGCTGAGCCGTTTGGGCCCAGAGGTATTTTCACATCATAATAACCACCCTGCCACAACTGACAAGGGAAATCTGGGAGAGCACAAATTTGACAAATAGTGGAAAGATGGTCGCCACTAAGCTCTCGAGTTTGAGCCACTCCACTGCAAATTGCCAATATATTCCTGTTGTCAGACGGCGCCTGCTTTAATGGGCCTGTTAGTGATGGGTGTGGCTGAGGCAGCGGACATGAAAAACACGATCGGTTAACGTGCCACCAGGGAAAGCCGAGACCCAGAATAAAACTTTGATCCATGTGATGTTTTCTGTTACACGAAGGTGAATTGGTTTCAGTATGTTTGTTGTTGTTTTTTCCTGTTTATTGGACATTCCTTGTGTGCTCCAGTATGAGTGAAAGTCCTTGTTCTGAGTTTGGTTTATCACCTGCCTTCTCGGTGGGGTGACAGCAGAGGTCAGAGGATGCTGCTCCTGGATGGTCCAGACGGAAATAAACTGGCTGAAGTCCTGTTGAGACTAAAGGGAGAACACCTGCAATCCCCTGCTTCTCATTACATTCTGTCTGCAAGAAGGGCAGCAGAAGGAAATCAGATATCCAGATAAGTGTCTCGTGTGACTTCAGCCTTGAGCTGAAGGTGGTGGAGCAACATGATCCTGTCTCTTTAAAAGTTTTTTGTTTTCTTCCTCTCAAAGGAAGCTGTTTGAGTCTGTAAAACATTGGGTGAGCTGCAGGGTCGATGAGCCTCTGAATGCCCAGACGAGGCACCGAAATCCTGACCACTGATCCGGTCATTGGCAGTTTTTAGTCCTAACTTGTTTCAGTTGATGCGCATACGGTGGCTGTTCCCCGGCAGGCCTGTTCCGCCATTATCGGTCCGGGCCGGTCCGGGCTTTCACATTTGCCAACAAAACGCGACTCGTGTGCCTCTGGGACAAAACTGCTGACTGCTGAAACACTTACAACCGCAACCTGAAAGCTTATCGCTTCACTCTTCTGGAAGGGATTATGCAAATTGGAGACTCAGGTGAAGCATCAAACAAGCCTGGATTTTTAACTGTTTTATACGGCTGAAATGACTCTGTCTGTATAAACAGTGGTTAACCACAATTTCAATGATTGTCACAACATCACAAACTCCCCACTGTACCACCGTTAGTTATGCAATGCAAAGCAGAAAGAAAGAACTATGAATTGCTTTGGTTTTCTTTCTCTCCTCTAACTTAATTTCTGACACAATTTTCTCAAAAAATGCTGGAAATGCTAAAGTCTCTGATAATAATTGTCAGTATTTGAGTGGTTGAGCTGGAAACACGTTGTTTTGGAATTATTCCTGCTGCTAAGTTTAAAAAAAGTTTGCTAAAACCAGCCAACAGTATCATCACTTATTTTACATACTCACAGTTATTATTATTATTAATAATAATAATAATAACAAAAAAGAAAAGATAAAGATAAAGAAAAAGAAAAAAAAAAAAAAATATATATATATATAGCGATTCAACTGGCCTAAGTTGGCTCCTGTATTTTAAAGATGTATCATAAAGATGGAACTAAACGGGCGTCCCTTTCTAAGATGTTTCCAGGTCACCTTAGAGGGAGCAATTCAATTCAATGTAATAGTTCATTGTCACTGCTTGTAGAAACAGCGAGATAACGTTAGAGCATCAAAACAGCTCTATTTCCTCAAAGCTTATTCATACTTATTCTGCCAATCCTGCTAACATCTGGGCTAAATGTGGATGTTGAATTTGTGTCTTCAAGCACTTTTGACCTCATTAAAGGGATAATCCGGAGTAAAATGCACTTTAGATCAATTTACGGGATGTTGGGAGTACATACGTTGAGTTGACATCAAAATCATGTCATTCGGATGTGTTTTGAGAATTTCGATTTGACCGTTTTTAGCCAAAAGTCGTTAGCCTGGAAGTGACGAGGGCATATCATATCGCCACTACAAAACGCTATTTTTATACCTCTTCTACAGCTCCAAACAACATAACACTTACGTGGTAGTGAGTAGAGGGTCCCTAAAGCCAAACAGAAGTGTCCCGAGGTCTTCATGTGGTCGGATATAGAGTCCAGCATGAATTTAATCAAGCCAGTACCTGCTCTCAATCAGAGCCTCTTCCGTCAACAGGAGGCTATCTCACGCGAGACATCACGTCACGTGAGTCCGTAGTTGATTGCCGAGTGTGGAGTAACACGCTCTGGAAAGTCACAATTCTGTTGCCGTTTTTTTTTTACAAACATAGTCCAGTATTTCTTTCGAAAGTGAAATGAAGTTGTATGCAACAGCAAAGCCTAGCTTACTAACAGGTTGGAATTTTGAAATGTCACGTGACGTGATGTCTCGCGTGAGATAGCCTCCTGTTGACGGAAGAGGCTCTGATTGAGAGCAGGTACTGGCTTGATTAAATTAATTCTGGACTCTATATCCGACCACATGAAGACCTCAGGACACTTCGGTTTGGCTTTAGGGACCCTCTACTCACTACCACGTAAGTGTTATGTTGTTTGGAGCTGTAGAAGAGGTATAAAAATAGCGTTTTGTAGCGGCGATATGATATGCTCCTCTGACTTCCAGGCTAACGACTTTTGGCTAAAAACGGTCAAATCGAAATTCTCAGAACACATCCGAATGACATGATTTTGATGTCAACTCAACGTAGGTACTCCCAACATCCCGTAAATTGATCTAAAGTGCATTTTACTCCGGATTATCCCTTTAAGCCCTGAGGACTACGGACATTTGACATCTTTTACATGTTTTTTTTCAGCCAGTCAGTGCAGAGCAGGCATAAAGGTGATGAAGGTACCACCTGACCAACTCTACAATGAGAATGCTTTACAGGTTATGCAACGACTACTTCTGCCATTGTTGTGCATTCTACTCTTTTTCTACACCAGCTGAGGGCTCAAACGTTAAGATGTGACATACTTGTTGGAATCGAATTCATTCAGATTTACAGCGTTTCCCTTATATATGGAGCAGTTTGAGTAGTCTCAGCTCCACCGTGCCTGAATGAGTGTCTGTGAACAGTTTTGCTGAGTTTTGTAACGGCTATAGCCCCTTTCACACTGCCGAATAACCCGCGTTTAATCCACGAATTTAGAGTGTCCGCTGTTGCGTTCACACTGCCGACCCGGGCTGCCGCGTCAACTCGACTCGCCTTTCGACCCGTGTCGGACCCTAGTCTTTTTGACGAGCCGAGTTTGGTGTGAACGCAATCAACGCGGGTCGGACGTGGGCGTGGCGTGACGTGAGGAGTTTAAAATACAGAATGGACAGCTGATTCAGAACAACAGCGACAGGTGAGGACAAGTGTTACTCTGTTTTAGCCTACATCAAGTTCGAGACATTTTTTAATGTGGCCAACTGGGGAGACAAGGAGGTCCATGAGCTCCTCATCCTCCGAGCCGAGGACGTTATTTACCGCCACATTTCGGGGACTATAGTGCTCTTGTATTCTCCGCATATGTTCTTCGGTGGCATCCCACGTTGTAACCATCCACACCCCGTAAAATAACATCTCCATGAACTGCATATACAATTGCAAAAACGAGTCCTCAAGGTGTATTTAACCCTACCTCCGACTCATGGCTTGTGCCTACGTCATTGTACACGCCCAGCATTTTATATGTTTCGTTTGACGCTCTGCCACTAGGCAACGCCCCCTGAACTCTGCTTCAGGCGACACGGGTCACCAACACGCCAAGCGTTCACATTGCTCGACGCGGGTCGAAGGTGCAATTTGGACCCGCTAAGGTAGCGGGTCGCAGTGTGAAAGGGGCTAATGATTACTTGCCTCGCAGTACCTGCAGCCACTTTCCTGCTGCTCCAAGCACTGTTCCCTCTTATCCCTTCACTTTAACAAATGTTCACCTCTTGTTTCCATGAAGCTGCTGCTCTGCCGCAAATTCCTATAGAAAACGTTCCTCTTTAATCTCCACTTAAAGGGATCCTTCCCAATCAAGGATTTACAGATTTCACACAGCCTGATCTGTGTCTGTAAATTCTCCTCAGCTCCTCCTCTCCACACCTCCACATTTTAGCACCAGTAAGCCCTCTCACAGTTGCTCACTGCTGCTGAGTGATATCCATCCAACAGGGTCTGCCATCCACTTCATCCACATCAAGGTTGGGGAAAGTCTGGTTCTCTTTCTGGCTGGGGTTTGTTGAGATTAACCAGAGGTGGGTAGAGTAGCCAAAAATTGTACTCAAGTAAAAGTACTGTTACTTCAGAATAATATGACTCAAGTAAAAGTAAAAAGTAGTCATCCAAATAATTCCTTGAGTAAGAGTAATAAAGTGCTTGGTGAAAAAACGACTCAAGTACTGAGTAACTGTTGAGTAACGTCTGATTTATTTGTTAACACAAGCATTCAATCAGACAGACAAAAATACTAAATAATCATCTTTAGGCAAATTAGAGTTCATCCAATTGATAAAATAAATTAAAATGAATTCATTAATTACAAAATAGCTTAAATTAAAATAATCCAGGTAAATTCAAGTACATCAATAAAAAATAAGAGACTTAGGAAATGTTTAAAACATATGTAACCCATATGTAACCTAAAAAACAAACATTCATCTATCCATGGGGAAAAAAACAAATTTAGGAAAATTACCGCTACATGTTTCCTCAAGTTAGATGTTGAGTTTCTGCTGAAATGTGCGTTTGTTTTGGTTGCCACAGAAGACACATAATGTAGCTGCTGTTTCTCACTCTTTGTAAGGTAAACATGCTTTCAGTATGAGGCCTCGTCTGCGTCTTCATTTCTCACCGTTGATTCTGACATTTTTCATCTGTTTCTTTGTTTGTTTGCTACGACTGCTAATGCTAAAGCTAACCCGTCCCGCCGCTGAGATTGAGTATGGTCATGTGACGAGGCTGCGTCTGATTGGTGGAACACAGTCAGAATAAAACATTAAAATGAGGCGTACGCGGGGGATAAAAATAATGAGGCGCAGAATACCAAAGAGGTAAGAAGAAAAGTAACCAGCTCATTGTTGCCTAATGTAGCGGAGTAAGAGGACAGTTTCTTCTGCACAAATCTACTCAAGTAAAAGTAAAAAGTATAGTGATTTAAAACTACTCCTAGAAGTATATTTTTTTCAAAAACTCACTCAAGTAAATGTAACGGAGTAAATGTAACTCATTACTACCCACCTCTGAGAGATGACGGCTGATTTTAGGTAGTTTTGCATGGGTAATGTCAAAATATTTCTCAGGAACAAACAAAGATGTTACAAGATTTTGATTTTGCTTATGCAAAAAAATGAGGATTAGAGTGACCTCCCACTGTGGTAACTGTCGTTCATTTAATCCCCGGTACATAAGGAGAAGGTCAAGTTGTGAAAGCTCTTGCAGTGAAACCGAAGTGTATCCCAAATGGGCTCTCAAAAACAACATAAAAAAAAAACAAAAGAGATCAAGTGAAGGTTGCACATTCAATACTGAAGCGGCTTTGAAGGGAAACTGGCACTAATTAAACCCTGGCAGAGTAGAGGCCTCAGATGGCTCTACCAGCCAGGCTGTAGATTAATGTCGCCCGAGGGACAAAACTCACCAGAGCTGCACTGCAGACACGGGAAAGACCTTTATGGGTCCGATCAGATGTTCCTAATCCTGTATTCTTTGTGCGAGTTACACGATAAAGCGCCATCCTGAATGAGCAACTGCTTTCTGCCCGTCATGACTGTCAGTCAGGCGTTTAATTGAATTCAGTAGGTTCGGATGGCTTTAAAAAACTGATTTCTTTTATATTGTTTTGGTTTGCTGGTCAGTGTGTTGGTACATCTCAGGATAATTCACACTACATGATGCTCTTACTTTTAGCCATTTAGCAGCACCTACTTTCATGCTTTATGTTGAGTAGACAATGATCAACGATGGTATTTATCTCTAAATAAAAGAAATAGATTATCAGAAGTCTTTTATCCTTATTATTATTTACTCCTGATTTTGATAAACTACTTTTGGGGTGATTTATAGTACATTTAGAAAGTTTCAAACTGTGTTTTGAGGTGTGTTTCGGGTCTTTCTTGTCTAAATGTAAATCTTCACCCATAGTTCCTGAACACTACCATGTTTTTACCGTGTGCGTCCTCCACATACTTTGTGGCCATGTAGCTCAATCTATTTCTCATCAGATCAGCTTCTTTTCCCCCATGAATTTAATTCAACTTTACGCCAATGTCTTCTGTCTGAAATGAAGGTCTGTTTGGTGGGAGTGATGCACTGAAGTGAAGGTCTCAACAGGACTGCAGATCTAATTTATAGTGACCGCTGGGTTCTTGACAGGTTCCTTCATCCATGATTATTTACAGCTGGACTCTAAGAAGTCTGTGGGTTTGCAAAGAAATGTTTTTCTGTGCCTCAGAAAATGGTTAGACACAAGATCAGTGGTAGAAGCAGGGAACTCAAATGTGAGTTACATAACAAAGCGCCCGGATATCTGTATAATTTTTATAATTCAGTCCTTTCTTTTGATAAAATAACAGTTTACAGGAGTTTTTGGAGGACTAGCTTAAGGAAACCTGTTGCTGTTTTGCATTATTTCTGCATTTAGCTGGTATGGCATTGTCTTCGTTTCACCCCGTGCCATTTAATCTTGTAGTATTTGAAGTATTTTTCCTTTATGAAACTTTGATATGAAATTGTTTGTTATTTGTGTCTTGACCAGGACTCCAATATATACTATATCTCAACGGGATTTCCCTGGATGGATAAAGGACAAATAAAAATGTAAAGACGTAGTTTTTGCTTTGACACAGTCACACACTCTCAGTGCTGCTCCGATTATTGAGTTAGAGGAGGAATAAGCAAACAAAAGGCTTGTGAAGTAGACTGAAGGATGTGGGAAAAGAACAAGTTGTTTTCGGTGGAGGACGAGTGTTGGCTTCAGTCTGAGCGATAGTTTGGTTGCAGGTGATGGTTGCATTTGACAAATGATTTGAGATGAGAGCTGCACTGCTTCAAAAAAGTAAAGTCTCAAAGTGAGAACAAAAGAGGGAGAAAATTACAAAAACAGCGTGAAACGTTGAGTTAAGTTCCTGCCGGCTGGTTTGCCAAAATTCAGAAATAGCAGGACACAACTGCTCCCTTCTCCCTTCCAATTTTTTTTCTTTGCAATATTTTTATCTTTTCTATCACACAGAGGTTTAGTTTATTAAATCGCACCAGCTGAAGCGTCACCCATGCACATCAGTCTTGTATTAGATTGTTTGTACTGCTTCTGCTTCCAAAATCATCGATTAGTTGAGACGTTTTTTAGATAAAGGCACCTTCTCACAACCCTCGCACACATGAAAGTCCAGCGGGAATTTATTCGGAGAGGATTTTCACAGAAAGATGTGAAACCTGTGAACAGACCTCCTTCTGTGCTCTGTGAACGAGGCAGGAACTCAGCCTCCATGCGTTCTCATTCTTCCTCTTCTTCCTGCTGCCTGCCAGCTACAATCATGCATCCCTTTTCATTCCTCTGAAGTATATCACACAGATTTCGTCACAATCTTTTAACCTCTTCTGCTGCTGCTGCTGCAAAAAAGCAAAAACTGCATTTTTCTGACTCTCGAGCTCTGCAAGATAGCTCTATACATGCCGCTTTATATTCTAAACGCATCACATGAAGGATAATATGGAAGCATTGGTCAAATTTTTACATTTTTTCATGAAACAAAGTGTTTCAAGTTGTTGATTATTAAATAGTTGGTGTAAAAAAAACCCGTGGTACTTAAGTTTAGTTGCTGTTGAAAGTTGCCATGAGTCTCTATAAGATTTTATTGTATATGAATCTGCTTCTGAAACCACAAATCCTCTCAAATCTCACTCTCCTCCTTTGGATTCAGCCTCCATCTTTGGTAGCAAAAGTTCCCACTCAAAGATTCAGCCGTCGTCTTTATTTTTTCTTGGCTGAGTAGTCAAGTTTTTGATTGGCAGCCTGTTAACCGCTCTCAACTCGTGTCTACAAGCTGAAAATGAGCAGCATAAGATGTGAAATGCTGATTAGAAATGAGAGTGATACACTCTGCAGGTGTGTGTT
Source organism: Odontesthes bonariensis (assembly GCF_027942865.1). NCBI lineage: Eukaryota > Metazoa > Chordata > Actinopteri > Atheriniformes > Atherinopsidae > Odontesthes > Odontesthes bonariensis. The sequence continues at coordinate 7,185,393 of NC_134526.1, read as the reverse complement.
ATTCCTTCGCTCACACAATCCAAATACTGTAGGCTGTGATGCAGAACCATGAGGATGTTCTGATGGAATCACTGATGTGGAGTGAGTGAGTGAATGAATGAATGAATGAATGAATGTGTTGTTTCCTAGAGCAACACAAAAGCCAGAAATATCACTGTAGCCAAGTTTACAAATGAGCAGCAGTTAACAGTGGAGAGCTATTTTTACAGCTGCCAATGTTTTTTCCCCAGCTTCACGTTTTGTGCCATGTGGTTTCCCAGCTAAAAAGAAACTGAGTATTTTTTTTCCAACTGGGAGAACAATAATGCCGCCGGTCACAAATTGTTAGTGTCGGTCCAAGAAGAGCAAAAATCCTCCTGTAATTATGCATGAATTGTAATTTATTGCATTAAATTATTCAGTTGTGATTATTATTCATTGCCCTCTTTTTCGCCCTCTCGTTTAATAACAAGATTATTTCTTCCGCAGCTCTATTTAAAGTTGGGAATGTCCCATTCCCATCTCAAGGATCCGGATAAAGGAGTGTTTTGATTGGTCGTTTCCAGGTCATCGTTGTTTCCTGTTAGCTGCGACAGCAACATCCGATGTACTGTAATTTGCACATTTGCTAATTACCAATTTGATACAGATGTTCTTTACCAAATGTACTTCTGGAGTGTTGTGGATATATTTAAATGTCATTCATTAAGCACACAGCTTAAGAACCAGCTGGAGACGGTCCCATCGAGGGATAATGAGAGACAGATGACATGGTAGCATGTTCAAAGGAAGTAGGTGAGCCTGGGAGTGCATGCTGCATTCAGGGTCTTTGGGGAACAACATACTGTATTCAGTCATTATGAATCAATTAATGTTTGGTATTATGTGCTTAATTCAAGGTTTCATTTGAGACACTTCTGTTTTAGAGATGTTGGAGACCAATGAAAATAACTTTAAAGAAATAAACATCTCTATTCTGCCCCTCAGCTTGTAACACTACTATGCTTTGCCATCTGGTTGATTCAGGAGCACATAGCAAATAAAAACTTAACAAATATATCTTATTTAAATGCAACTTTCCCAAGTTCTCTCACGTAAGGAAACATATAAGCATGGAGCTTTCATACACTCTCAGAAACAGGGCTACAGTACGAGTCCTTTTTTGTCTCCTGAGGTACAATCTATACTAATGTACCCCCTAGGGTTAATTATTGGACCTAAAGGTACCTATATGTACCTTTTTTGAGGGTCCAAAAGGTACATATATGTACTTAAGTGTTAAAATGTACATATATGTACCTTTTTTTTCTACATGCTGGGGTACAATAGACAGTCTGTGTTAGGCTACTTCAGTATAAGGGTACAAAATTGCCACCAGAGGTACAAGATTGGTCTCTGTAAGGTACAAATCACAAGGCTACAAAACTATACCTTCTGAGGGTACTGCCCCAGTGACAAGCCATCGTACCCCTAAAGGTACAATTCTGTACTTTATTTTCTGAGAGTGCACAGTACTGTTTCACAGTTCCTCTCAAGTTAACACACCTGACTGTGTACAATTACGATGCTTTCTCCACGCAGCCGTTTGATAAATACCAGATTATAAAACACGCATTTCAAAACTGGAGTCTGACTGTAAACAACAATGCAGGACGACGTCTCAATTTACCTCCTTACGCAGCACAGAGAATTTATTCTGCCAGATAAAGTATTGTCTTATTGATGGAAAGTTTCAGCACTTTAACTATGTCAAGACACTTCAAATCTAATATGGTCATTGCTGAGTTATAAGATTTTTCGTTTTCTTTGCTTTAGCCAACAGATTTCAGCTTTTTTAAGCTTCTTTTTTTATTTTCTACCTAGAAAAGACTTAGTCCTGGAGGATCTGAGCAACATGAACATAGAAATACCTGGAATAAATTCCGTGAGGCTTTCTCTCTTCATTAAATTTTTAAATTTTTCTTAAGTACAGGTTTGGTCGGCGTGAACTTGACCAAAAAGTTTTTTTCATCTGAAACTAGACTATGTCTCGTTGTATAAACAGGTGTCTTGTGTTATGTCCCACTTGTTGAATAAATGAAAATAGATATAATTTAAACAACAACACTGATGAGAGTAAACAACCCCCAGAAAACAATACCGGTTAATTCAACAGCTGTTGATAAATTAGTTCAATCCATTCAATTAGATTGAGACCCAACCCTGGTAAATAATCTAGTACCTAATAGATTTGGTTATTGATTTATGATGCTGATATGCTGAAAGAAAACCAGTGAATTGTGTGGAAATTTGTTCCATTTTTTTTTTTTTTTATGGTAATTTGATTTAACAAGTTATTGTTGTAATAGTTTGATTTACTTATAACCAACAAGAATTATTCACTTAACAGACCTAAACTCAATGCATTCCTGTTACGCAAACATATTCCTAATTAGTCAATTAATCATGCACCTTCAGTGTAATTCATTTGTCAAATATTCTCTGACAATTGTTTTTTCCGACCACTTTCCTCTTTAAATCATTGAAAAGTACGAAGCATCGAATTGAGAAATTTCCTGTGAAAACTTTCATGATGGATGAAAGATTTGGAGTCGATGTGTAACTATATCTGACATGATGTGGCATCGCATTTATATTCAAACAATGGTGCAAGGTTTGACAATATCAGATGACGAATACGGAGTTGGTGTGCAAAAGCACAACGAAAAAATACGAATAATTTGAAAGTGCTTTAAATAAAAAAGGGAAGAAATGACAACAAGGTCATCCTCTCTGTCTGAGTTTTTAGAGTTTGGTAGAACATCATCATAATTGTGTTAAGTGTGAATTTTAATGTAACTTTTTTTGGTCCTGTTTGCATACAAGGCCCCTCGAGTAATATTTCTGTTCATGCTCGGCACGGTGTGAGGCAGATCTCTGCGTTTGGACCGTCTTCAGTCTCAGAGGTTAGCTGCAGAATAAAGCTGTGTGACTCTAATTTAAAAGAAGTTTCAACCCAGATTTTTTCATGTAAAGGAAATTAAATTGGCTCTTTAAACTTGATTAATCCATTTTTAAAGCTGTGGATAGTTATTTGCTCGAAAATGGGGAAAATTGATGCTAAAAGGCTTAATAGGACTGATAATTCATTAGCAGCATTAGCATTAGTTTAAACTGGATGTTACAACAGTGAAATGTGGCTTTATCACTTCAGCATGACTCAGTATTTCTTAAGAGAGAAATTTTTCTTAAACAGTACTGAGCAAAGACGTGAATAATAAATATATAAAACAAAAGTGACAGTAATTTTGTTTATTTACGATAATTTACGCATAATATGTTCCTTTCTGTACTTTTAGAGAAAGGAAAACATGATTATTCTCATGAGATCAGATCATATCCGTGTTACATTAGAAACGTAGAATAAAATCAGGTCGAATTTAATTCATATTTACAACCAAAAAAAGAACAGAATCCCTGTAAAACAGCAACCAAACTCTACTGCAGTCACATCAAGACATTGGTAATAAATATGCAGCTCATAGGGGTGTTGAGTCAGTTTTTTCCAACCATTTTTAAAAGAAACATGTTCTCTTAACCAGGATATCCATTGTCCAAGGTCAGCTATGTTTTCGGTTTCTCACTGAGACTGCTGTCTCTGCTGTAAATGAGAACTAAACTTTAGATTCGTCGTCCTTGTTGTGTCCTTGTGGTTGTAATTGGACTCTGCCAGGAACAAAATCCTCTCCTTCAACTTTGTCTTTAAAGCTGGACTACAAAAAAACAATTCCTTTAGGAAATGTCATCGGGGATTAGGGCTTAGTCTGACTGAGACATCTTTAATATTTCATCCTGTTCTTTTCTCTGGATGGGAAAAAAAGCCCACACCTTATTTACAACACGCCACACTCTGCTGTCACAGATTATAGTGTAGGGAGCCGCACTGAGGGTTCCTGGGTTGTCCTGTTATCCCCTCTCCATAGCTGCTTTTCAGCTGCTTTTCCAGGAAACGGGTCTTTAATGTGGTCCAGTTTCTCAGCCCCCTCTGTTTCAACTGCAGGAACCACAGGCTGGAGCTCCAAAAAGGGCCCTGTTATGGGAGTTGGCAACTTTGAGACTCCCCCGAACCTAAGGGGTGGGGCTTACAGAGCTGAAGATGTTTGATTGGTTAAGTGTTCCCAGCATTTTACATGTTTGCAGCAAAGTGTTGCATATTTCTATAATTCATATGGCGAGTGCCATCTGTTCGCAGCTATCTGTTGGGACAGCAGTATCAGAGTCAGTCAGTGGGGTCACATGGCACTGAGAGGATCGGATAATTGGCTAAATTACAATAAGAATGAGTTGAGCAAGGGTAATTATTCTTGGATATATGACGGTGAATGAATCGAATCAAACTCAGGTATTGGAGAAAGATGGAGAATGAAGAGCAAGATGAAGCTACGTCCCTCTACATTTGGTCTGTGATGAGCTGCTTGTTGCACAAAAGCCATGCACAACGGAGCATTCTCCATCGCGTTGTTTGTTTCTTTCCAACGGCAACAACAAAAGTAATATCATCTCTTCCGAATTCCGGTTCACGACCCCGGGAAAAAATCTCGAGCATGCGCAGAACGCAAAGTCTAAAGGCTGAGTTATACTTCTTTTAACTGCCCTTGCGCTTGCGTCTTGCGCGTATGTTAATGGCTCGAGACGTTTATACTTCATTTTGCTTTGTCGGCGGTTGCGTGTGCTGCGTGGCGATTCACCGCCAGGACAGTAGGTGGAGTAGCGGGTTTTTTCAATGACAAGCCTACTACGATGAAAGGAAATTCACCGCCAGGAGCTCTTTGGCAAGTCTCTCTTCCATAGATTCATGCTTCTTCTTCTTCTTGTAAATAGCCGGTATTTTGTCAGATTTTCAACACCTTGGGGGTCTAAACGACTACTTTCTCGCCTGAAAATGTTTCAAATGTTGCTAAAGTTATATATTTACAGAGTTTATAGCTTAAGGGAAATCAGCTTTTCAGGCCGGCTGATTTCGGCTCGGGCAGGAGTGAAGTGCACTGTGTGTAAACGCTCTGCATACTGTCAGATCGATCAAGTAGTAGGCGGTTTCGACCACAGCCAGTGGCTTGCGCTTGCGTCTTGCGTGAAGTTTAGAAAATTGAGGTGACACACGCAAGCACGCAAGGGGGGGCTTGCAACCGCGCAAGGGCTTGCGTTGCGTCTTGCGTTACCGACTATAAACCAGGCTTAACTCACCACGTGCTTCAGCGTCTACAAGCAGGTTTAGTTTGACTTTCAACCGAGTTATCTCGGGGTCTTAATCCGATCCAATTTCTTGTCAGAATAAGGTGTCTACATGCATTTAATAACTCAGTCTTATTGTAATTTAGCCAATTATCCGATCCTTTCAGTGCCATGTGACCCCACTGACTGATTTAAAGAAACTGAGCAAGCTGTTAGAGAAGGCTGGCTCTGTGTTGGGGAACGGCCTGGAACCCCTGGAGCTGATTGTGCAAAGAGGAATTGGTCAAAAGCTGCTCAACACAATGGACAATACTGCACAGCCTCAGCATAACACTGTGATCAAACAACAGAGCAGGTTCAGTCAGAGGTTTCTTGAGCTCTGCTGCAACAAAAGTAAAGATTAGAGAAAGTCATTTCCTTTTTTGGGGATTAATAAGATATTTAATTCTTATTCAAAACATGTGAACTTTAAGTTCTATAATTGTTACTGCTTGTAAACACAACAGTGAAACTCTGAACGTTAACTGAAGTTAAACCCCACAGAAATATGTAACATGGACAGATTCTATGCCGAAAAGCTGAAGCACACTTCCTTTTTGCAGACTGATCTGACCAACAGGGCAGCAGCAGTTAGTTTGAGTTAATATCACATAAAGCTATGCTTTAAGGCACAAATGAAAACACCCAAAACTCAGATAAAATAACATGGGCAGATGTTATAGCCAAGGCTGTGGTGAGCACAGACGTGGTGCAGCGACACACTTCAGTGGACTTATTTCTCCTCCTCTCTACCCTGAACCCTTCGAGCTCAGCAGGAATGCAACAGACTCAGAACAGAAATAATCTTTGAGCTCCTGGAAGGTAAAACTTTTAAAGCCAAAAAGCCCAGGGCTGTTCAGTTCTGCGTGCCGGTGGTTGAACCACACCTCGTGTCTCTGTGCGCATGCATATGTGTTGATGTCCAGAGTTAGTGGAGCCAATGTCACAGGCATTTCTGCCCCAGCTGCAGGCCTCCTGCTCCTGACCGAGGATCTGAGTTGGCCCGGTGCCTGATGCTAATCCAGCAGGACTGAAAACGGCCAGCACTCCTCCCTCATACACTCGTGCACATAAATAAGGAGGCACCGCCATCACTGCAGTTGCTGTGCTTTGGGCTCATGCAGTTAAACATCTCCTCCTGCTGGATCCCACGCAGACGGAGACAATCGATGGATGAGTTTTGCTTTGCTTTGTGTAGAGCAGAGAACGGTGCTCAGAGCGTGATCTCACCAGGGATGGAAGCATCTAATTGTGAGGCAGTTTAAGATTAAAGCTCAGTATCATAAAGATATAGCATGAAGAAGCAGATCTTTGCATCAGATCACTTCACAGTTACTCAGAGAATTCCCCCCAGTGGCCAGTTGTATTAACCTGAACCTGATCAGCTGTGGGACTGTACTGTGAGTCATATGGATTCAAATCACACACAAATCCAACCAAGCCAATTGAATCAGCTAGCTTCAACGAAGATTGCACTTTCATTAACCTCTTTAATGCCCCCTTTACTGTTTTCTACGGAAGCCCAGAGCGGACGTGGTACGTATAAACTTTTTTTTGATCGTTTTCTCGAGATAACGAGTTAATTTACCGATGGTTTTCGAGGCCACTTTTTCTCCCCTGTCCGCCCCTGTTTATATGTGTTTATATGTATTTCTGGCAAAGGTGTGCCCATTTTTTACCCTCCTTACATTGAAAACTGAATAAAGTAGCCTATGAATCAAACATGGAATGTGGAGCGTTTGTGTAACAATTCTGCTGTGAAAATGCACAAAGCAAATCCTGCTGGTCTGACAAGCCGTGCTTCATTCAGTAACCATGGAGACGGCCTGGTCCCCTCAGCTGGTCACTGATGAAGTCGACTGTATCAGCAGGATCACTCAGGTGTAAACGCCTATCGAGCTGCAGTCGAGCCGGCCTTCTCCTTAAATGACGCGGGCTAATATGAAAGTTATCTCTACAAGACAAACAAATTGCAGTTTCAGCCTGTTAGACCTCGACAGAAGTCAAATCTGATGCGTTGATCTATGTCGGGTTCTCCAAAATCTGACATTTTCAGCTTGAGTCGGTTCTTGGAAAGGCTTTAAGAACACTGAGAAACTGATCATGAGCGTTCAAGAAAAGATAGTCGAAAACCATCTGTAAATTAACTCGTTATAATGAGATAACGACATAATTATCTCGAGAAATACCATCAAAAAAGAGTTTATACGTACCACGTCCGCTGTGGGCTTCCGTAGTTTTCTGCTAACACTCTCAGTATTATTTTGTTTTCCTTTTATTTTCTGGCTGTACACGTCTGCCTCTTTTATCCCCCGATCACCTCATTCACCTTCCAGAGAACAACTCCATTTTATTTGGAGATTATTCATCAGGTGGCATGGTAACTTTGAGCAAAGCCTTTCCTCTTTGTTTTCTGTACCAAAGGTGCTCATAAGAGGGAGAGAGAGGCACCACACATGCTGAAAACCATGCCGTGACCGATCAGTTGTTTGTATTTCTTAAGCTCCTCCAGCTGTTTTCACATTTGAGAACTTTTCCTACTGGTCCTCTGTGCCTCACAGATGGCATCGGCAGGGACGGGGGATGCGTGCCACGTAGCATTGATCTGTGCTGGATAGAAGATGAAAGAGGCGAGCCAGAAACCAATGGCTTACAGTATAATTAAGTTGGTCAGATAAAGGAAAGATTAAAGGCTGCCAGATGATAAATGCTAAAAAAGAAAGGTTTGACTGTACCTGTACTTTCATTTGAGGACTGTCACAGAGGAAACCTTTTCCAGGATATTACACACTCTGACACACAATTAAGAATATCTACATAACATTTTTTTTGTCACTGATTGGCCCCATACTGGTGTTCAAGTAAAGACAAATCGTATAAAAATACTGACTATTATCTAACTGGATTTAAGGTTGACTCTTCTTACAGTTCGTTATCATATTAGAATTACAAGAATCACTTCAAATATAGTATATCTTGTCATCAGCAATGATTAAAAATCTAAATGTCTTGTATTTTTCTATGTTTTCTTTCCACTAAAAGAAAACATGCAATGAAAGCAAAATAAATCAAAATCAAATCAAATTTATTTGTATAGCACATTTAATGTTCAAAACAATTCAAAGTACTTTACATAAAATAAAAGCATTGCAGCAGGGAGTGGAAGAAGCATTAAAAATACATGAAAGAATATAAAGAGAAACAAATAAAATCATTTAAATGAATTTAAAAACAGGCAACAGTCTAGATAAATTAAGAGATATCGTGTAGATTTCATGCATAGACACATGAGAAAAGAAATGTTTTTAAAAATGTCTACATATGTTCAATATTGAAGAAAATCAAATGCAGGCTAAACACACTTTGACTTTTGATTATTTGACTGTAAAGTGTCTTCAGATAGAGGCAGAACTGTGTCATCAATCATCCTCCAGGAGCTGAGGATGGACTGGTGTGCTTCCTTTGTTGCTAAGTTTTTAAGACATTCAGTTTGTGTCCTAAACTGGCAAAGCAACCAAAAATAACTGTTCTATATAGTGGGCAATGTTCTTAAATCCATATTCTAATTAGGTCTAATTGATGTTGATACATAAAATGCAGTAATTAGGTTTTTGGTTAATTGGTGCCACAGTTAAAGGGGTGTCGGTATCTAAATGGTTAAATGGTTAATGAAACTGGCAGGTGCAGCTGAAGGTGAAAGGCAAAGCTTCCTGCCCTGACCTTTGGTCATGAGCTTTTTGGCCTTGACTCCACAGACAGGAGAGCTCAGACATCTGGAGGGAGCTGAGGGAAGAGCTGCTGGTCTCTCAGGTGAGGTCTGTTGGCTTGGCCCCGCTGCATCCAAACGGGGCCCGTTGGCAACATGAAGAATACCTAAAAATAGGATAGTTTTTCCTTTCAGGTGATGATTTGTGTTCTTTTTTAAGGGAAACGCTGGTGTTTGTGTTTAGTTTTCTATTAGAATGGATGCCTACCCAAGGCTCTAATCAGTTATTTAAATAGTTGTGTCAGAACAACACGGAGAATGCATATTTAATGTTTCCATCTGATGATAAGACGTGCAGAGAGGCTGTCACACAGAACATGTTTGGTTCCCTTTTCTTCATCCGTGGTCTTTATTTCCATCGGTTGTTAAATAGAAATGAGAGTTTTGGACGTGTCAGCAGTGACTCCCCAAAGGTCAGACAGATATGCTAACTGTGGCTCACTCTGTGCTCAGAATGCAGTCGGCTGACTCGTCAAAGCCGCACTGAAAGCTGAGGTTAAAGAGGTTCTCTGTGGTAAATGAGCAGATCAGCTCGTGACTTGGTGCTTCAAAGAAAATCAATTGCCTACTTAATGAGGACTGGACTGCAAACCCTAAATACCGTTCATGCTCAAGTCATTGCTCATCTATAACCCGTTACTCTCTGTTTTATCTTTCTCCTGTGGTCACTTTAGCTCCAGGACTACTAATTTCTCTTAACCTAGCTTTTCCATTTAATTTCACATCCTTTCATTCTCTTCCAGAGTCTCTTCCTCAGAATTCACTCAGTTTTTTAACATGACCTTTCCATCACTTTTTCATTAATTGATCATCAGTTACGTTTTATGTGCTCGTGTTTTCATTAAAGCATGCAAACTGCTGTCAACATACCATACTGCCTGCTGAGGGAGCGTTCTATTGTTGTCGAAAGAGCAAATATCAAGATGAGATGTGGGGTCAGGGGCGCTGTCAGATGTGGGAGAAAAATAGCTACTGTTGATGAGGCAAGAGCGCATCTTTGGAGGGGAGGAATGGGAACAGATGATACAAAAAAATAAAGGATCCACATGAAACTGAGTGGAGTCTTTGAAAGGTCAACTCGGTGAGAAGGGTGAAAAGGAGACTGTTTGTTACTGTTAAAGCAGGGAGGAGTACAAAAAGGAAAAGGAAATATCTCTGAAGGGGAAAAGTTAAAATCTCAACTCAAGAAATGGTTCAAAGTGTTTTATTACTGCAGTAAAAAGAACTTTCTTTTTCTAAAACTGTATTGTCATGCTGTCCTTCAGCCCAAGTCTCCCCAAATGACAACGGAGATATCTGCCAACTGCAAATCTTCACTCTCTGCAACGAGTTTGCTGGCAGCTCTGCACAGTGTTAGAAAGCACTGGGGTTATCAAGGAAATATCTGTCTTGATTGGGTCATTCACCCTCATGCACGGCTAGAAATGTGCTTTTGGCTTCCTCAGTTGGCTTCTTTTGTTGCGAATACTGAAATTAATTTGACATTCAACACAACCAGTCATCATCCTTCAAGGTAAAACTCAGCCTATTTATCAAAGTTAATTATTTTACATTACTGCAACGCATACATACTTTGGGTATCTTGAATACTTCAGAATACTTTGAACAGCATTCATTATAGCGGCCCACGTCTACTTTCATCAGGAACACAATATCGCCATGGACACAGCGAGCGCGTTCCTTGTGGACTGTTGTCAACTACAGGATTGCTTTGCAAGCACACATTGGGACACATGTGCACACCAGGACCTGGAAGGCTACACAGAAAGTGCACTGTGTTACATCACCTGCTGCATAGATCAGGCCGCGACGAAAAAGCGTCCTCAAAACTTTCCCAACAGGAAACCCTGGATGATGAAAGAAGACGCCCAGGCGCACCTCGAAGCACATGACACAGCCTTCAGGTCTGGAAACAGCCCCCTCTACAGCGTTGGATGCCATCACCACAGCTCTTCACAGCCCTGCGATACCTGCGACACAGAGGATCCTAGTATGCTCTTCATTTATTTCAGCTTCGCCTTCCATTCAATCCTCCCAGGCAACTGGATCATGGATGTTCTCCCACACCCCCCCAGTCTATAGAGCTCGGCCCCTTTTTCTCCTCCACAATCACCCTGAGTACCGGCTCTCCACAGGGCTGTGTGCTGAGCCCACTACTGCACTCACTGTATAATTATGGCTGCCAACCCACTCACGTCTCCAACTCCATCATTAAGTACGCAGATGACACCACGGTGATCGACCTCATCACAGGAGGGGACGAGGCGGCATGCCGGGACGGAAAAAAACAAAAGAACTGGTATTAGACTCCAGGAAGCACAGAGCTGACCACCTGTCCATCCTCATGAACAATCCTCAAGAAATCAAACCTGTGTTGAGCTGCTGACCACCTTCTACCGCATCCTGACATCCTGCCTCACAACATGGAGTGCTGGTTGCTCAGCTGCCGGCCGGAAAGCCCTTCAAAGGGCCATAAAGTCGGCACCAAATATCATCGGCTGCCCCTACCTGTTCAGAGCGCACAACATCATCAAAGACTCATCCCACCCCGGCCACTCCTTTTCAACCTTCTGCCCTCAGGCAGGCGCTTTAAGACACTAAAAGCCAAATCCAGCAGCCTCTTAAAGAGCTTCTACCCCCATGCCATACAAACTCATACCCACTTTTATAGATTTTTCTTTATTATGCCCACAATTTCTAACAAATGTTTTCATCTTGCATATTTTATGTACATATAGGACCGTTTTTATGGGCTTTCATGTTGGAACGGTGACAATAAAAGCACCTTATCTTATCTGCGTTGTTATTTGTTCAGTGTTATTTTTACCTCAGCCAGTATAAACAGTAAGTGAGAATGAAGCAAAAAGGAACTCAACTGAACTCAAAACTGAGTGAGAAGGCACGCTGTCTTTCCACCATCACCCTTTTAATTACCGAGAGCATGCTTTTGTGGTTTGAAGATAAATGTAAAAAAGCAGGTGAGTTAAATCTTCAAATCCTTATGAACCAAGACAACATACTGTATCTAAATAATACAGTGATCAGCTTACTGCTTCATAGGCTGACCTTCTTAAGCTTCTTCTGAAAGTCAGGCATGTGTTTTGGTTTTTATCTCTTTTAGACTTTGCTTTAGTCTGTCTTCCTTTCTTCTGTTGTAGTTTAAGGGTTTGAGTGTTGGGCCTAAAAAAGCTGCACACCTTTAATGGATAATAGGGTGTCGGACAGTAGAGGACGTGCGTATTCAGTGGAGACAGATGTCTACTTTTGTTCCCAGATTTATTCAACTGAGGAGCATAAAGCGGTGTTCATCTTGGTTTGTTTGACAGAGACGAGCTCTTAAGACGAGATGACAGTTCACTCTGCCAACTGCCGAAAAACAGATGGATGGAAATTGTTCAATATTCTGAGGGGTTCGCAGGTCTTTGGCAAGAGCAGAAAAATGATTGTGCATCTAGTACAGTAAAAGGATCAAAATCTGATTCCATGTCATTCGATTTTATATCTCTTGAAAAAAAAATGCCTGTCAGTGCCTACTTTATTAATGCCTAATGGGAAATCATATTGCTGCAGTATAAGTTATTATTAAAAAAATATGCTATAGTTGTCGATAGATATAAGAAATAAAATAGAAATCAGTCCTTCCAGCAGCACAGCATCCAAATTAGCAGAAAAATGTCAGGTTTTTAGACTCTGCAGAAGGCTGAGGACGGCCCATTCATTTGAATCAGGTGTGCTGGAGCAGGGAAACATGGAAAACATGCAGGGCGACGTGCCTTGAGGACCAGGGCTGGGAAAAACACTGCTCCAGAGCAAATTCTCAGCTTGTTTATTAACAAATCTATTGATATATTCAGCAAAGTCCGAGCTCACACTGTAGTCGGTTCCAGCCACCTTCTCAGACAAAGCCAGCTGTCATTTCACTCAGTGGGGTCACATGGCACTGAAAGGATCGGATTATTGGCTAAATTACAATAAGACTGAGTTATTAAGTGCATGTAGACACCTGAATCTGACAAGAAATTGGATCGGATCGGATTAAGACCCCGAGATCAAATTAAAAAAGTCAAAAAAAAGTCAAATTAAACCTGCTTGTAGACGCTGAAGCACGTGGTGAATTGGATTTTTGACCCGGAAGTCAAAGGAGACGATATTCCTGTTGTTGTCGCCGTCGGAAAGAAACAAACAACGCAATGGAGAATGCTCCGTTGGGCATCGCGTTTGTGCAACAAGCAGCTCATCACAGACCAAATGTAGAGGGACGAAGCTTCATCTTGCTCTTCGTTCGCCATCTTTCTCCAATGCCCGAGTTTGATTGGATTCATTCACCGCCATATATCCCAGGAGAATTACCCTCGCTCAAATAAGGAGCATAACTATAGCTATAATCCAATTAATCTCATCATGTAGATCTCATCATTTCTCATCTCATCAATCTCATCATTTACCAAGACACTCAGTGGGTCTTGGGATTCTGATTCTGATGTAGACCTACTGAGTGTCTTGGTAAATGCCGCAGGTAGTAAAGTATAACTTGTCGTGAACTATTCTACTTAGTGAAACTAATATTAACACCATACTGCTGATATTCTGAGAAGCACAGAGCAGAAGCACATCATGTCAGAAATATTATCTTACATATTCCACACATCTACACAAGACTATGAAACTATGAAATAGAATCTGATGATTGAGATTTTTTTTCTTGCATCCATTAAAGCTATGGTAGGTAATCCTAGAGAGCTAGCAAGAGAGCTAGCAAGATTCGAAAGTGGCCCCTCCTCTAAGCTCCACCCCCCCCCCCCCCCCCCCCCCCCCCCTCCCCATTCCGTCAGCGCTTCATCCAAAGCCGGTAGAACCGCGTGCGCACACGGAGCAGGGAGCCGACAGAGGGGGGCGTAGGCAGAAAGCAGAGGCATCTGATTGGTTTTTTGTAGGCGCTCCAATCCGAGATCAGCAGCTTTTTCTCAGTCCTGCAGCTGCCACAGAGGTCTGATTATTTTCGTCCCTTTTTCTAAATACATCTTGTATAGATTTCTCTCAGGATACACGGACCATTTCACCCAGTATTACAAAATGTGTTTCTGAACAGGATTACCAACCATGTCTTTAACTTTTTAAGCTAGAAAAACCAATATTAACTTTAAAGTGTTGCTCACGGCAACTGAGTGCAAAAAAAACCCCAACAAACTGTTACATAAAGTCATTTTGAGCAGCAAAACTGACTAAATATTATTTAATTTACAGTTTCCTGGATCGACTAAGTGGCAACTTTAAAGATTTTCACCATTTTTCTCATCTTTTTTTTAAAACTTTTGACAGTTTGTGTTGGCTCAGATAAATGATGCTGCTAATGAGGAATCGGATCACAAAATATTCTGGAGAACATGGACAAATGAGTTTTACATCACACTGGAGTGTAATGTGATGTGTTTTTTGATTGATTTATTTTAAATTCCTCATTTACTTGCCTCTCCTGAAATCTCCCACCTCTCTTTTCTACACGAACCCTGAGATAACGTGCAGGCGTGTGCGTTTACGGGCAGCCTCACCCTCATACTTGCTGAGTAAACGCTGACACTGAGCTGCTCTCAGCTGCAGCTTTTCATCATCTATTGTCTCGGCTTCAGAGTTGTTTTATTTTCTCAAATGTCAAGTCTGAAAGGGCTCTGAAACCCAGCAAACTTTCCGTATGTAGAAGGGTAGAGGTGCAGCACTGAGTGAGGTGGACAGCGGAGGACTGGATGGCAGCACTGACAGTAGCCCCAGGCAGCTGAAATATCAAACTAACAGTTTTCCTGTAACAAGAGGGACCTCCCTGCCTCACAACTGTGCTCTGTTTCAAACTGTCAGCTCAAGCTTTTGGGCTCAATGCACTAAACAAGACTAAATGCTACAAATCACATCAAAGATGTCATTCGAGCGCTTTAAAGCATCAGTACAGCTGATTTATTCGAGCTATTTTCTTTGAATAAGAACCTGTAAGACGTGTCAATCTTTACAGAATCTTTCCGTTTTTCTCACCTTGTTTTCAGGTCTGCTTCCTTCTTTTATAGGCAAACTTGCGCTGGAGGCATATAAAACTCCAGCCTGCTGCTTCTCCAGCCAGAACTCGGTTGTCACCCACAATTTGAAGAGCAACTCGTGAGTGTTTGGCTATTCAATGAGGCAGGCGGAATTATACGGACGGAAATAAGCTCTGACACGCGAAACAGAAGCACGCATTCACCGACGTTTGAAAAGGGAATGTATATATTATATTTCTTTGTGTTTGTACACAGCACGAGCGAGGGGACACATGAGGAGGATTGTGCGTTAAAAAAAAAAAGCTCCAGACCTCATTTTCCCACTCTGTTTGGAATCCATACAAACAGACCAAACTCCTAAAAGAACGTGTGCTGATAAAACATTTATGGAGTGATATACCACTTCTCTTTTGGGAATCTGCAATGCAGTTAAGTCCTCTTGCAATTATACCGGTTTTATTGAGACGACTGCGGCAACAAAAGGTATATAAAAGCTCCAGTAACACTGTAAAGCACGAGCCTTAACAGGAATGCAATAATCCCAGGACAAAGCGAACAGATGTGATGCTGGAGGACAAAGTGAGTCCACAGAATCCATTAGCTGTGGCTCCCACCATCCCTCTGCGTATGGAAAGTGAAACATATGAACACGTGACTGCACGGCTCGCTCAAAGCCTCAGGTGGTACTGCAGGTGCTGACATATTGCTTCTTTGAGTCATTTTTTCGGCTCTTATGTGACAGAGTGAAAGAAGAAATGAAGAATAATTTGCAGGGAGCAGATTTTTTTCTCCAAACATTTGTGAAACTGGAAATTCTTCTGAGATTTCGACAGGCCTTGCTGCATACATTTACATATTGAAAAGGTAAAACCTTTGTCTGACACGTAATCACTTAGTTTCTCTGTCAGAACAGCCCGCACTCTCACTTTTCTGACTTTTAAATCAAATTTTTAAAAATGCCTTAATTACTAGCACAATTTTTTCTGAAATGTTTTCTTACTTTTTTCCTATAAATGATGATTCTTTTTCCAGTTTTTTGTGTTTTGAGTGTTCCAGTTAAAGCATTTGGGTTGCTGTGATTATTAAATTGGCAACTTAAGGGAGTAATTTCACTGGAAACCCATTGCAGCCATCTGAAAGAGACAAGGCTGTCATTTTATACGTCATGGCTGTGTTTGCAGGAGTCTGCTCAGGTCGTGTTCTTTCTGCTCCTGAAGGAGGAAAACTTTGTTAGTTTTCTGTCTTACTTCTTCCTCCTGAGTTCATCTCATCCTTTATCTTAGTCCTCGCCTCCCCACGTGAAACAGCAGATGGTTTGATTGCAAACACCATTTTTGCACATAAATGTAGAGTTTAAGAGGACGTCTTGTGATTCTCTGGCGGCGCCGCAATCAGGAGAGTATCTGTGCAGGATGAATGTGAAAATCTGTAAAACCTTTGAAAGTGTTTCCAAACTGTGACAGACTTACTGCTTAATGGAGCTCCACATATGCAGTATATCCCTTCTAAACATGACTTGACATGTTTACTTTTTGCAGAAAACATGTTGAGCAGGTCAGATAAAGGACATTTTTTTCTGCAGCTCCGTTCAGCTCCACTAACGGGTGCTTCGGTGGGGTTTGTGGCCGCTGTACATGAAACTGAACCTTGGATACACAAATCTTAGTTTAAACTGGGATGGTTTTAAATAGCTCTAAAACTCATCTCAGCTTTGTTGTGATTTAGATCAAAATGCTGTGTCATAGTTGCCAAAACTGAACCCAAATTTAAATGTTAACATGACAAACGTGAACTGCAATAGGGTTTAAACTAGAGGCTGTTCACACTTTGATCTTTGATTTCACAATTATTATTCAGACAAAGGCCTCAACTGAACTATTACAGATCTATTTCTAAGTGACTATTTCTGACAAAAACATAAAGTAATTCCTGCAAATAATCATAAAATAAGCAATCTTCCAATCAAATCTTCAACATGGAAGCATTTATTTATGTTTAATCCTCATTTTTCTGAGTAATAACATTGTTTATATGTGGTGCAAATACTTCAGACGGGGACATAAGTCGGTAATAAATGCTAATGTAAGACGCAGCGACAAATGGATCTACATATTATACTATTTTAAAATGATTTTGAACTACTCAAAATGTTTTACACCCAAACCAACACACTGTCATTCAAACACACACACACACATTTTGATACAGAGAGGTCTGTAGCGAATGGAATCAGTGCGAGATGAAGCCATCCACTGAGAATAAAAAGGAAAATGATAAACACTTTGATTGCACAGGTATTGGTCATGCTCCGATTGTGAAGAATTTCACTTAATTGAAGTGAAGATTTGATGTGATCTGTTAGTTCAGCAACTTTTTCTGAATATGATTTATGATGAATTGGATAATAATCAGATAAACTGAGCTTGTTTACTTTCTCTTTAAGATTCCTTGAGATGACTTCTGTTGTAAATTGGTGCTTTATGGATGAACTGACCTGGATTCGATTAAGTTTGGAACGTTTTCCCACTATAATTTTGCCAGGATGTAATGTTAGGTTATCTAACAGAAAGAAACACCTTCTATCTGTTTACCCTCAGGTGTGGAATTTATCATGCATGTAGCTTTATAAAGCGTCCATAATCCATATGTTTACCCCAAAGATAAGTGCGATGATGCCATTTCATGTAGCTTATCACATGAGCTGCAACATTGCTTTGCTTAAACTACACTTTCAGAGATATCATCATCTGTCTGCATGGTTACAGTAAAAATGATAATCGTGATTGTTTGGATTCATATGGAAATTGTGATGATGAAACGGGAATTTTCATATATTTGAGAGCATGTGTCTATATTGAGCTCAACATTGTTGTTTCTTTTGTTTCTGTTCTCTTATTGTGTGGTCATAGACCACTTTGAGTAAGCTTCATACTGTTGGATAAACTGGTCCCGTCGCTTTGAGGTGCAAACGCCTCATAACCGATGTTTTATTTTGGTTCGTCCGACTGAAAACAAAGTGTTTCCAGACGAATGACTTTGTTTTCCTTTCCTCATTGACCAAAGGTTGCCTCTCTGCCATATTAAGAGTTAATAACTTCACAAACAACTCCAGAAGCGTGCCTTTGCTCCTTCCTCTCAACACGAACAGCTGACGTACTGTACTGAACTTCAGGGGTACGCCTCTGTGAACAAAATAATGTGCTTTTACGATAAAGTGCAGCATGACAGCTTCGGTTCATTATTCTGGTTTTATAAAGCTGGGATGTCATGTTCATGATTGAAAAAAACAACCTATTAATGTTAAAGTTTTAAAGCCAACTAATGTAACCGACTTTAGCTGATGTCATTTTTATCCCGCTTGTTTCGTAGCAGTTGTAGTAGACCTGCTTCTTCTTACTGTTACCGTATCTCTGCCTTCTTAATTAGAGAAGCAGGTGTGTTGTTTTTCTTTTGGGAGAAATGCAACCAGAAGGATTTTATGCTCCAGCTATCCGTCAGCAGAGGTGTCAAGTAACGAAGTACAAATACTTCGTTACTGTACTTAAAGCGGCAGTAGGCAACTTTTTTTTAGTCATATTAGCTTGAACTGTCATGGGATTCTGGAAGTAGAATATTAAATAGGCTGTTTAGGAAAAATCCCGAAATCTGTAGCTCCCTCTGAAGCCTGTAATCATGCTTACAAAAATCGAGCGCTCCCGGCTGTTTTTAACCAATCAAGTTACGGTGGAGGAATCCTACCTGTCAATCACAGCTTGTGCACACGCTGCTGAGCGTGAGTCTGCCCCAGCTTGTGTGCGCTCACACTGGTGTGAACTCACGTGCACAACCTCGTCCACAGAGGGGGAGGGGTTTGGGGGGCGATTCGGAGCTTGTTAGAGGTTGGGGGAGGGACCTGAAAGTTGTGTCAGTTCGAATTTTCCGACTTTAGACTCGCAATTTTGAAAACTTGCCTACTGCAGCTTTAAGTACACTTTTTAGGTATCTGGACTTTACTCCATTACTCATTTTTCTGCCTACTTCTGACTTCTACTCATTACATTTTCACACAAGTATCTGTACTTTCTATTCCTTACATTTTCAAAACAAACAGCCTCGTTACTCTTGGCTTCAGTTTAATGTTTATGTATTTCACGTCTTGTGCGCCATCCAATACAGATCAGTGGCGCCATCCACACCTAGTGAGAACGAGTGTAATTGGATGAATCATATAACGCAAACACTCATTGGTTAGGCTATTCGTCAAATTTGTGCTGACACACAAGGAAATCGTCATTCGTCAGAAGCAAGCAGGTGTTCTACAAACTGCAAACGCGAAGCTGCGCGAAGTGTGTGCCACGCCACAATGTGGGATTCAGAAAAAGATGGCGAAATGTCTGAAAGGTCGGACACAGGACACAGCGTATCGGGAGATGGAGACGGAGACCAGCAAGACCTTCCTCATCCTTGGCCCTATCTCAAAGAATTTTTCGAAATAGTTGGGTGCAAAAATGACTCGTGGAAAATGCAATGCAAACTCTGCACACCCAAGACCCACGTGTAGAACTAATCAGTTTTTAAATTAAGCTTGCAATTCATATAGTGGCATCTACCTTTTTGTGTGTTTTTTTTTTTGTCATTTAATTTTTATATTTAAAGGTTACTCTACACTTTTATACTTTAAGTAGGTTTTGGAGCGCATACTTTTTCACTTTTACTTGAGTAAAGAGGTCAAGTTGATACTTCAACTTTTACCAGAGTGTTTTTAAACTGCAGTATCTATACTTCTACTTAAGTAACAAATGTGTGTACTTTTGACACCACTGTCCGTCAGTCAGCTCTTTCTGCACATAATGAATTGACTTCTGGGACTCTGGAAGCCAAAAATAAGCAATCCTACTTTGGACCGAAATGACACCTCGATGACCTTTTCTGCCGCAGTGGAAAGTCACACTTTTGATCTCGACCTTTTCATGTCGTCAGAGTCATTAAGCAGGAGGAGATCCAGCCTGCAGCTGAGGTGTTTTTCACATGGACATACACTCACACAGGCCATTTATGCTCACCACAGTCGTGTGAAGCTGCTCTCTGTGTGTGCGGCACATGAACTCATCGGTGGTCTTGCTGCCGCGTGCTTTCTCTCTGCTCTGTATCAGGAACTGAAAGCTGCACAGTGAGCCCAATCACAGAGAATATGAGCTGATTCCTATGTGCTGGCTGTCGCCGCTCAGCAGACTGTGGCTGAGTCATGGCGGCTGGGCCGCATCGCCAGTCGCTGCACGGACAGGTTTTCATGCCTGTCAGAGTTAAATGTCAGTGACGCCGCTGCCCAGGGTGCAGCGCTCACAATGGGACACCACGATGCCCATTGGCATGCACCTCAAACGAGATTACAATCAGACCATATCAGACTGGGATGATTCATCTTTGCCCACACAGACACCTTCAGCTGACGGAGGCGTGATGATGCAACGTAGTCTTCCTCTGAAGAAGACACAAACGAGGCCGTTGCCTCTATCTCTAACATGTTCTTTATTTGTTTTTAGTGTGAGCTTTATTGGGAAGAAAGTATCACGTATTCAGAACTATGTTCTGATGTCCTCTCCTGTACCTCATTCACACATTCAGGCCTCAGTGGGTGTGACAGGACGCTGAGCTGAGAGTGGAGGTGTTGATCTGCTGATTACAGCCTCTTTCACTGGAATGACAAAGGAAAACTTAGTCATATTCAAATGGTCTATTAAGACCTATTATCACTGTATAAACCTTAATATTTCCTCTCAGATGAAAGTTTTTTTAATCCAAGATAAATAATAGACCTTAAAATATTCCCATTAATTTATAGACGATCGAACGGCTTTTTAAACGCTTCCTCACTGAGTAAAGCTTATCCATGTTTCTGATCTTATTAATACTTCACTAGGAGGAAAACTTAGTCATATTCAAATGGTCTATTAAGACCCATTACCACTGTATCAACCTTAATATTTCCTCTCAGATGAAAGTCTTTTAAAGATTTGTTATCATTCATTATATCAACCGTTCTGTTATTAGCTATATTTTTAAATGCCTCCTCTTAGAGGAAGGTTTATCCATGTTTGTTAGCTTATGTTAGTTTACTCAAATTACCTGTTATAGTTATACCAATCCTACTATTAGCTCAATTTACTTTTGCTCTGTTATAGTTATACCAATCTCACTGTTAGCTAAAATTATCTGATTGATGTTCTGTATCTGTATTTCTGTGTTTGATTTTTTTAAATGTTTTTATTTCTGTACCAGATTTTTGTTTCTGTGTTGTAAAGCACTTTGGATCGCCTTGTTGCTGCAAAGTGCTATATAGATAAATTTCACTTCACTTCACAATCTTCACATTAATACTTATTATGCAGACTTCTTTATTTTCATGATTTATTTTCCATATTTTAGAACGATATCAAAGATATAAAACGAGATAAAGACCAAGTGAAAATATAAGTGAGGATGAGGTTTCTGTCCCAGAAGTTGCTACCTTTTTAATTTGATAAAGGCGTCGCACACTTTTAGTATTCTGTCAGGCGTATGCTTTGTTAAACCGTCCATGCTGCTGAGAGATGCAATGATGCAGATCATCTGAGATCAGAGGGTGGCTCAGAGGCCCCTATCTTTTTTTATAGATGTGCTGCACAGTGAAATAAATGGCAACACAGCTAACAAAGAAATAACTGCACCGTTTATTAAATCAAAGAGTGGAATGTTAAACTTTGGCGACTATAAGCATTTCTGCTTTTTATGTTTGATTTTCACCGTTGCATCCTGCACTTAGATCTTTGCTCTTGACACCTTTGATGCCCACAGGCATTATGTGGATAAAATGATCATACATATTGCATGATCATTTGCTCGGGAAAGTACGTAACTGAGTAAAATGAAGTGAAAGTATCAGAGGAGACTGTCAGCCATCGTGGTTCAGTTTGAATGCTAACAAAAAGGCTCTTCCTTTCTTATACACTGGACAGTCCTTACCTTAGTCATTTACATGGAGTTAAACTGATTTGGATTTATGTCTGTAGGATTGGACAGGAGAGTGAACATGAGAAACCATTCTCCGTGTTGCATTTTAGTTCACTGTTGGCTAAAATATACATAAAAGTATATATTTAGCTTGCATGAAACAACAATTGTTAGCTCGATTCTTTCATTGGAAGCTCAAGAACAAGCCGGAGGAATCTCAAGTTAAATAAAGTATTTATTGGTGGTCACACGTGAAGCATATCAGCGCTGGGCTCAGTGGAACAGAGCTCCCGCAGGAAATCCGTCAGACCGAGCCCCGATTTCCGGGTACATTTTGTATTTATATGACTAATTATTTCACATAGGTTGGACTTACACTCGACCAAGTATGATTGAACATGAGTAGTTTCAACATGCTTCGTCATATTCTCTGAATAAGTTAAGTAATATGTATGTGTGTGAATCTTGCATCTGCTTTCCCAGGCTAATTGTTTTGTCTCACTATGCCTGGATCATTTAAGGTCATATATCGTGTGCATAGTGGAAAAGTACAGAGACTATTTAATATGCATTTATAATGTCTAAGAACAAAGCCAATTTTAACATGTGAAACCATTCTCCGTGTTGAATTTTAGTTCACTGTTGGCTAAAATATACATAAAAGTATGTATTTAGCTTGCATGAAACAACAAAGTAAGAACAAACGTGCAAAGTAAATTCCCCATTTGTGGCAGAACCAATGCGTAGCTCAGTGTGAGTACAGTTCACGGTGACCTTTCCCTAGTTATAAAGCAATAAGTCTTTTTGCATTTTCCATCAAGATTAAAGCTGAGTGTTCGGAAAGTGCATAATATGTAAGTCTCTGAGAGAACAATGACGACAATACACAACAACCAAAATCCCTTTCTTAAGTGGCCACTTTGCAAGTGCTCCAAATTGACTCAATCCTCATAGACCTCCATGCTGAAAGGCTGAAAGGTGTTTTTTTTTCTTTACTAAGGGGGGATTATGTGCAGCACTTACGAGTAGTTAGTCTTTTACCTGCTGTAGATGGCAGTCACGGCGCTCTCAATCTGGAGAATCAGCCACCAGAGAAGAGTTTTTTTTGCCATCTTAAAAAAAGAAAAAAAAAACTCAAAAGTTTCATTACCTTTAGAGCGAAAAGTAATATTTTTTACAGTCTACAGATATTGTTACAGTTTAAACTTATGAGACTTTGAGTGACAATGAAAATCATCATCGCTTTGACATGCAATAAAAACATGAGCCGCACTAAGTGCCGTCATTTTGTAGAAATCGCCCACAAATGAGTGAGACCACAGACTAAAAGCTGTGTATGACACCGCCCGTGTTTTTATCGGAATTTTCTATTTGCACACAAAATCATTTGCAATTATCAGGACATCCAGAGAGAGTCAGCACAGCAGACTTCTCGGCATGAATACGAGAACAATTTTGAGGATTTACAAAGTGATATGCTACGCTTTTAACTGAAATCTGCCAGCCAGGTGCTCATTCAACTCTCAGAAAGTTTATATTTTACAGGCAGAGGCTTTTCAAGCACCACAAAATGCTTCTTTAAAGCAATTTTCTCATTTTTTTCAAAAAAGATTTTAAAGATAGAATTTAAAAAATGTCCCATTTTGCCGTTCTGCCAGTGAAATCATGGATGTTTTACATCATAACAGTTTAAGTAGAAATAAGAAGCATTGCTGAGTTAGAAGGTTGCGAGCTCATAAATCAGTGGTTCCAACACTGCTTGAAAGCGACTTGCTGTTGTTAAAGCACTTTACAAGGTCATTTCCCTCAGAGATGGGGTTGGGTTGGGCGTGTAGCTGCTGCCTGTTTCACTCATTTCTTTTCCCCCTTTGGTAAAAGCCTCCTGACATGTATAACGCAGGAGTTTGCAGTGAAGCCGCACGTCTGATGTTGAAGGACATTTTGTGATAACCTCAGCGTTGAGTTGGCAGGTGTGTGCGTCAGCACGTGTGTTTGATCAGACACTAATTAAAAGTCAATTAGCCTCCAGCTCAGTTGGTGACTGGCCTCTCTAAACGTAAGGAGGGTTGGGGAAACGAGATGCTCCCCAACCTCATTATTTACCGTGACACTGTCCTTTCCCTCCAAGCTCCTACTGTCTGTCCACCTGTCTCCGTGTCCTCTATATTACACATATGACAGCGTAAACACTCATCCATTCGGTGTCCACAGGTGATTACAGTATCTTTACCTCTATAGCGCCTGCTGCCTATTTCGGGCTGTTTTTCTCTCCATCATAAAATGTATTGACCGAACGGCTCTTTTGGCTTTGGAAGTTGTATTGTTGTTGAAACAGCAGGCGGAATATAGCACACTCCATCAAAGTCCTCACCACCATTTACCACTAATACAACTTTAATACTGCAATTTATTTCCCTGCGTCGGTAATTATCGGCTGCTGCAGTGACACATGTCAGGAAGGCATCGCTAAATCCTTCTGCTCCATCAGAAACCTCCCAGCGGGACCACTTGTTGTCTCCTTAGAGGCTCCGGGACCAAAGACGAGTATTAGCATCTATAAAATAAGGACAGTTAATGATTTATTCTATTCAAGAAACCTGATCAGAAGCTTTGAAATTGATAAAAGTCCATAAAATGTTCTTTGTATGCTGATGCAAAATGAAGAACTTGGATAAAAAAATGCCGAAATAGAGGAGAAGCTACAGTTACTCCGCACTAGAAATAAAATCTTCTTTTAGAAAGCAATTCAAAGCTGTTGATTACTTACTGATTACTTCTCCAAGAAAGTAATCCAGTTACTTTACTGATTACGTATTTTCAAAAGTAATCAGTTACTTAAATAATTACTTTACTTTTCACACTGAGTTTCAGCCTTATTCTATTCTTTCTGCATATTCCATCACATAGAATTGAATCAAATGAAACACCTGTCGCTCTTAAGTCTTTTTTCACCTGTTTAGCAGGAGAGGGGCCCAGCGGGTCATGTCAGTGGGGGATCCGGGGGTTTCTCAATGAGTTTCACCTTCCTGTGCCGGCTTGCTGGGTGCCTGCTCAGATCTGAGGTGGAATTTTTCACTGTAGTTAAAAACATTTTCTTCCCACGCAGCGTGTACAGCGGACGCCAATGTTTTTGTCAAAACTTCCAAGCATTATACGCTGCATGGTTCTGCTCTCTCCCGCGCTCCATGTTATCTCTTGTTGATCTGACGTCGCTCCGCTCATACGTGATGGTCATCAGACACTCTCACAAACAAAATCACAGTTTAGTCACACAGTAACGCAGCCTGCTTGCGGGAAAGTAACAGTAATCTAATTACTTTTTTTGCAATTGTAATCCCTTATTTTACTTGAAAAAAAAGTAATCGGATTACAGTCTAACGCGAGCAGCCTTCACTCTCTGCTGTCAGACAGTTTGACGCCCAGGTTGCAACAGATTTTTATAAAGAGCGATAAATGCAGCATGTGTGACGACGAAAGGCTTTTAAACACAAGCTGAATGAGCAAAAAACAGGTGTACAGGAGAAAATATACAGGCTCCATTTCTAAGAGTCCAAACAAGCACAAATGATGTCTTCCTGCTGAATGCAGATGTTGGTTTTACTCGTGCCTATTTTTTTCTAACTCACACTATGGATTAGTAATCAATTGACCCGGACCACAGTTATGAATAGTAGTTGTGTTGTAATGTGAGACGGAAATAGTTTTTCCATCTCCAGGACAACCAGCACACCTATTGGTGTTTATGTATCATAAGTGAATTAAAACCGTCCACGTATGATGATGAAGGACGACTGAAACGGTTACAGTGCAGCCTCCTCTTGGCTCTGATGCCGTCAATATGTAATTGAGCAATCTGACTCATTTCATCACATTTTGGTCATTATATCGTAATTATATTACTATATTAAACCTTAATAAAGTCAAATTGATTGGAACATAATGAATTTGACTGAATCTGTATGGGGTGCCGTTTGTAAAGCGTCTCAGCTGAAAATAACAGCGACATTTTGTCACATTAAGCTTCAAACAATGTTTAAAATACTGGTTTGAATTTTTGAGAGTCACTTTTTTGCACATTTACAACAATATTTGTCAACTTGGAGATATTTTAAATATCTAAATCTAAATGTTACATTTAAATATAACATTTAACTGTTGTGAGTCGGCCCAATATTAATAAAACTAAACTGAATTGAAACCAGAATCATCACTATAAAATCAGATACAGTTGTCAGTTTTTTACTTGTTCGTGTTTTGAAGTCATCCCACAGATTTAGTGAGTTAATTAGCAGACTTTACCAACCACAAGATCACAAGATGAGGGGAAATCAGCAGAATGTCACGGAGCCGAAGCCAAGTTTGTTCTGAGATATTTTCAGCCAAAGTGTGCTCCGTAGCGACTGTTAACTGCTTATGAATAGCTAAGAGCCATTACTCCATAATTGAACATAATGTGACAGTTGTTTTGTGAGCCACATACTATCTGAAAGATAATTTGAAGCATTGTAGCAGGTGACAAGCTGAGCATTGTGGGGTTTTCAAGTAGTGGCTGCAGCTCATACACCGCCTGCCGCCGCCTGGATTTAACTAAGCAAATTGGTAAGAGCCTCCCATTGGATGATTAATGCATGGATGATTATGTTTTACCTGGGAGCAAGTTATTTAACCCTAACTGATGCAGTGAGTAGCTTCTCATCTTTTAAACACATCCAGTGGTCGTGGAAAAGATGTAGATCTCTTTCAGACGGGTCGAATTTTTGGGATGCATCAAGCAAATAAAAAACATCTAAGGAGATTTAATGTAATAAACCTGAACACACGAAGGTAGAAACCAGTCACATTTTGTAAAAAACGGACTTTAGAATGCTGACTTTTTATGTAAGGACGAAATATATACTGAGAAATTTGAAAATCTGGAATTGAAAAGCTGCCGTAATAATAATAATAATAATAATAATAATAATGATTAATTAAGTCAAATTAAATGGGCCACTGCAAAACAATATTAAAGTCTCCTTTGTGTCACACTGGAGGGAAAGTTCACACCTGTTAGTGAAGTCCATGTTCTTATAAAACCAAATATCTAAGATGGAGGAAGAGCTGTTACCTCTGAAGAGTTGAAGTAGGCTGTTGGTGCCGTTCCCCACGGGGATAACTGGACAATTTGAAGGACACTCCCAAATGAGTCACAAGCAGAGTGAGAGAAGTGGATCCTCACTACTTATCTAGTCAGGATTCACGGCCTCCTACAGGTCTGCATCGCAGTAAGACGAACGTTTGCTATGAGCACTTTACTTTTGCTTTCAGAGGAGTCTCTGAAAAGGCTGTGAAAAGCTTTCAGCGCGCCTCCCATCCCGACTCGGCTCCATGGGAAAACATGAGTCCCCTGCTCATGACGAAAAGCTCATCAAGCACTCTCTTTGGGAAGCTTACTTTGAGACTGACTGAGAGCCAACGACACGGCTGCCAGCAAATGCTTCTACCTGACTTTTTCTTTATTAATGAAGGTCCACCCCTGAGACTGAATGCAGTGCTGAGAAAGAACAAGGTGTTTCCAAGGAGATATACATTTTACATGCATTATTAATACTTGCTGGAAATGTTTTTTTTTTTTTTTTTTTTCATTTTTCAAGGAACACCTGTTATTTACAGAGTGCAAGGCATTCAATTATTGAATGGAAGTAACTGCAAATGTTAAAGTCCCACTTGAAATGTTTTAAATCCTCTAAAAATAATCAATGTAGCTCCAATTTGTTCACTTTTACCAGGAAAAAACCTTGAAAATGCTCAGGAATTGATACCACCTCTTCTTCCTCATTCTGTGAATGGGATGCTAATGTGCTAATTTGCTAATATGCTCATGTGCTAATATGCTAATGTACTAATCTGGCCTCGCCCACCCATCCATCTGCCATAACTTTATATATCAATTGTTTTCTGTATCTTCAATAAAGCTCAGTTAAAAAAGAAAGAAATTCAGCCACACATCTTTGACCTAGCTTTGGAGAGCTAGCGCTGTTCCCAGGTCTATCCAGCCCAGTACCCGCGGAGCTAGTGGCTTCTGCGGTGTGGCCTCTAGCTCCTTCCCAGGTCATGCTGACTGCTGCAGCTCCTCGCTCAGCCTCGTTTCTGCTGTGTTCTTCACCTAGCCTTCGCTAACTTCTCCTCAGCTGCAAGTTTTTCATTTATCTGTTCAATGATGGCTGTTTTCCCTTAAGATATATGTCTTGTGATACATAAAAAAACATCCCTTGGACATGTTAAAAGGGTGGAAAACTTGATTTTAGCAGATGGGAACTTTATTATTGCAGTCCTTTAATGTAAGTAAGTTTTAAGTAAGTAAGTTTTTAAAAGGGTTCAGCAAAAGTATATGTAATAAATACAGCAGAATCATAGAGATTATATTTTTTGTTCCCACACAGTCTTCTGTCAGACCATGTTTGCTGTTAGCTGCATCAAAGCACATAAAACCCTAATGAACCCTAACATAAAGTTAATGGACACATTATTAGACCATAAAAACAGACCAGATAGTAACTAGAATTGAGTCTCGTATTTTCAAAAGCTATTCAGTCATTATTATCATATCAACACGTTATATGCGACAACACCTTTCATTAACATGTAATTCAGGTTAGCTTTGACCCAGTATCAGAGAGATAATGATCAATTAAATACTGTGTGTGTGTGTGCTGTCACAACACTGGTTTGTTCCTTAAATTGTAGCCATTTTAATGAGTGAGGATAAGACCTGCGAGATAACCCAACAGAGAAATGAGCTGCGGAAACTGAGATAACATCCAAAGAAAAGGAATAAATAATGAGTTGACTTTATCCTTCAAACCTGCTGTAGATTTGGCATATTCACAATCTGAATGCTCAATTCACTTGAGACAGTTTGAGAATAATTTGTTTAGTGATGTTATCAGCTTGTTTATTCTACGAACTCTGTCTGAGAGAAAAACTTCACTTGTGCAGCTTTTCATTTGTCATGTAGGACTCCCTACAGTTTCCCAGTTGACACCTCGTACAAATTACACAAGACTTATTATACCCTCACACATGCACACAATAGTTCACATACATCACACACATCACACACAGCTGTTTGCACCTCTTAAATTCTACTCTAATGTGAGCAGGCAACTGAATTTGTGCTCCATACAGCATCTTTGCCGGTACAGGGAGGCTCATTAATCATTCTCTTCTCCAGTTAAGATCATTATTCTTCACGTTGAAGCTTTGTTATTCCCACATGCACGGGGCTACAATATATGTGTCAATATCAGCTCATAGCTGTGGGCTTATTTATTTTTTTATTGTTATTATTCCCTCCTGTGGAATCCTGTTAAACGCTGCAGGCAACCATTTTTCTTGCTTTGCTCGAGCTTTGCAGAAGCGTAATGAATGTCTCTCTGAGGAAACCTCGTGGCGCACCTGCCGATGGAGATAACACCTCATTTTAGGGCAGATATGTTGAGGGGTTACAATGCACTGATGGCAAATACGGCACCAACAATTTCACAACACATGTCAAAAAATCTCTGGCCTGTGTGTAATAGAAAGCCAGAACCCCCCCACACACACAGGATTTCGTCTTGATTTAACAACATATACAGTGGAACTTATTTATCCTTATCTATTCAGGGGAGCAGAATGTGAGTCTTTGTTCATAGCACACAGTTGTTTGGCTTGAAATCAGTTTGCATTAACAATTCATTCTTTAGCTTTTACAAGGACTCTTGAGCTATTTCTACCCTTCTACTTGTGAAGATTCATGGCTTCTTTTTGTTTTGCATCTTCAACTTTTGAATGTGTTTTTTTTTTTTCCCCCAGTGGGACAGGTTTCAGGGATTTTTTTAAAACAGCTTGTTGTCGTGGACACACAGTCTGTTGCTCTGTTGAGGCGGAAGAAGAAGAGATCCATGTGTGGATGCTGGTAAAAGCTTTTTGCATTGTCTTATGAGGGCTGTACTTTTCTTTTCAGTCAGGTTTAGGCTGGAAAATTAGAGTGAAACTTCTTTTCTGCTCTCTGAATGAATGAATGAATGAATGATTGGAATCTTTTAACAAAACCAGCTTCGTTATCACTTCTAGCTGAGGTGGGACTTGCCACCTTGGTAACCATTGCGTGTATTTCTGACACCAGCCTGTTGAAACCTTTAATTCCTAAAGTGAAAGTAATGGTTTGGTTCTCAGAGGTGACAAGTAACAAAGTACAAATACTTTGCTGCTGTACTTGAGTAAAGTACAGGTACCTGAAAAATCTACTTGAGTATTTATTTTTCTGATTACTTTTTACTTTTACTCCCTACATTTATACACAAAAATGTGTGCTTTCTACTCCTTAAATTGTTAAAAACAGGCTCGTTACTATTTATTTTTTAAAAAAAAACCTCCACAGATGACGATACGACGTAAAAGACCAGAGAGGGAAAGAGGGAGAAGAAGAAGGCAACGGGTAACCGCGGGAAGAAGTCGAGGAAGTGAGGGGACGGTAGAGAGAGAACTGAGAACTTGTGCTGTAGCGGCATGGAGGAAGGAAGCGAAGCGGGGAGTGTTGCCGACGGCGACGCTTCAGAAGATTCATTACATTACATTACATTACATTACGGTCATTTTGCAGACGCTTTTAACCAAAGCGACTTACAATAAGTGCGTTCAACATCGGTATGGAAAAGAACTTCAGGTCACAAGAACCTGAAGAAGAACAAGAATTCAGAGAAGCAGGACATTCCCCATCCATGGCCCTATTTAAAAGAGTTATTTGTTGTTGTCGGCTCCAAAAAGGACTCATGGCGGATGCGCCGTGTCCTGCGTCAACCGAAAAAAACCACGAGCTACTGACCCAACAAAAGACCGAATAACATTGGTCTGTTGTTATTAAGAGTGTAAACACCCAATATGGCTTCCTGGTCATAACTGTTACTGTTATCCAGATGCTCATGGAGTACCTCTGGTCAGTTCAATCTTGATTATTTTGTCGGAACTTTTTTCGTTTAACAAAATGATCAATGGATGTACTTTTACTTTGAAAGTACATTTCAGAGCCTTTACTTTCTTACTTTTATGTGAGTAAAGGAGTTGAATCAGTACTTCTACTTTTACCAGAGTATTTATTTACACATGTATCTGTACTTCCACGTAAGTACAGAACAGAGATGGGACCAAGTCACACGTGTGCAAGTCTCAAGTAAGTCTCAAGTCATTTTTTCTTGGGCAAGTCAAGTCAAAGTCAAGTCACCTTTTTATTGCAATTTTACCTGCAGAATCTGATCTTAATAAAGTGAAAACACAAGATATAAGTAACTGTCAGTAAACATCATTGGCCAATGTGTCCAACCTGTCCACCCCGTATCATATCAAGCTAACGTTAGCTAACTACCGACTAGGCTAACAGGATAATATTAGCTAATTTGACAAGCACTTACTGGTCAGAATGGATCTTCAAATGATGAACAAAGTTTGAAGTTGTCGTCTGGCTGTCTGAGATGTTGACGCCGCATGTCTTGCACTGTGCTGTTCGTCTTTTGCCGTCAAAATGGTGATTACGAAAGCCGAAGACAAAGACTCTCGGTCCCCCTCCCGCTGACATGTTGATGCATATCTGATATGAGAGGGCGGGTCTCTCCAATAAACACGTAAGGTATGTAGAGAGGGCATGACTGATTGACAGGGTGGTGATCCAATCATGACGCCATTCTCAGCCTCAAGTCAAGTCAAGTGCCGAGTCTTTAACTTCCAAGTCCGAGTCGAGTCTCAAGTCTTTTATTTTTTGTCAAGTCAAGTCACAAGTCATCAAAACAGCGACTTGAGTCGACTTGATTCCAAGTCACAGTGACTCGAGTCCCCATCTCTGGTACAGAACAGGAGTACTTTTGCCTCCTCTGCTGGTTCTGTCAGCCTGATATGTGACTGTATAAGACACGTTAGATGCTCAATAATGAAGCATTTGTGTGGAGGCAGGATGTTAGTGTTGGAGCTAGTTAGAGCTGCTTTATGTAGGGACACCAGATGAGTCTGAGGGGCGAAGAGGAGGAACTGGGAAAGTATTTGCGATGTTTTCAGATCTTTGGTTTATTCTCAGATGTTTGTTTTTTTTGTTGAAAATATTTTTTAACATTTACCAAAATGAAAACAATGTGTGATCATTGATTGGTGGACCTTCTAACAACTTCAAAAGTTTGACTCAGACCACGCGCTGCTTTTTCCTCAAGGTGCCAGAGGCCAAAAAGGATGAGAAAGGCTTGTTTAATCTCTGATTGTTTGTTTACAGATTATGTAAAACCCTCAACATACAGGCGGTTTCTGACTAAAGCTTTGCAGTACTAAATATGATTATTTATTTTAATTTTAAAGTAAGTGGAGTAGAAGTATCCAAGTCGGTTAAAAGTATTTAAACATTTGTACTGTTAACTGTGGCATAGACGTGTTTCAAATGTCAGGTGGAGCAGCATACCTGATGAAGGTAGAGTTTCAGGTTGAGACCCCAGTCCTTAAATAATCCATTTATCTAACGGTAGGATGGAAAAAGTAAGAGTTGCATTTGAATGACCACCACCATGCTGATGGCTGTGCAACCACATGCATCAGTTTTCACATGAAAAAACTGAGTTATTATCATGTGTGAGGTAAAACCCGGTCACTCAAACGTAGGGATAGTCCGGTGTAGATGGTAATGTAGATGGAGGGGCTGAATCTGTGGAACAGATGGACGTGTACATGAACAGATGGACCTGCTCTCCACCTCTGAGCTTTCACGTGTCTTTCGGGGAGAAGCCTTATGACTTCATGCTGCAGCGGCATGGACTTGGCCATTAAGTCAAGTTCAGTCAGCAGGAAAAAAGGGCACAATCAATACTTGTGTGTGTGTGTGTGTGTGTGTGTGTGTGTGGGTAATGGGTAGGTAATCAGAGAGATTTCTCTCAAATTCGTCTGTTTGTCCTGGATATAAGGGAGGTAATGCTGCGTGATGACTGCTTCATTTAGCGGAGGTGGAGAAGGAGGGTAGAAAAGGTGTGTCTGGCTCTCTCAGTTTTGGAAAGGGCAGCGGCTCATGATTGAAGGCTTGACATTTGTCAGTGTCTTCTGTGCTGAAGGTGCACGCCAAAGGGAGTGTTTACCCCTTTGTTTTGACATTCTGGGGATTGTTTCCTTTCATGTTTTTTTTTTTAGCAAACCGAGCGGGCGGGATGTTCTTTTCTTCCTGACTGTTAATAATGTTGAGGGAGCAGCTTGGATGTATAGATGCATTCTTGATATGAATACATGACAGGTCGGTGTTACCAGTGGCTATGTGGAACAAAGGCTTGCTCTGGTGTGTGGCCGTAAAGGCACAGGCAGGCATGTGCACATAGCCAGAGTAATCCCTGCTTCTATGATGCTTAACCTGTGTTTGAACGTGTTTTGCAGCTATTATTGTTGCAGCAGAGACCCAATAAATTACACTGGAGTGAGCTGAAACACCATTTTTTACACTGCCATGGACAGATTGGGACAGCTGTAGTCACTTCAAATTGCTTTGCATAATTATATCTCTCAATATGTCCCTCGAATATCTGTGGTCTTACAGGGAGGCTGCAGACCTTTAAATCACCACCTGGTAACTCAAGTACTTTACAGTAAATGATGCAGATAGAAATTTTACTACCAAATAGGCACAAACAAGGATTTTGACTACCGTGTGTATAACCTAAAGAAGATGCAGACCCTACAAAATGATCTTTTTGGGGTTTTATGGTTCGTTAGGATGATGAAAATGCATCTGGGCTATTTAGCTCTGATCAAACTTAGTTTAGTCGACAAAGTACTACTTTTAATTTAAGTGTCACAACGTTTACGTTTCCAGCTCGACAAGACTGAAGCAACTCATTATTTTTCCACAGTTCAAGATCAAGGACGGTGTTCAAGAATAAACCCATTAAACCCTAATAAGTCATAATATTAACATATCAAACAGTCCGCTCTCACTGCTCTGTCCATTCCTCATTTTCTGTAAAAGGCTGCTCTTTTGGAAAGTGAATGCATCTCACATGAACCTTGTAGAAACATGGTGCAAACTGAATCTCCTGATTAACTATTTGGAGAGCTTCCAGCCCATTTGGGAACATTATATAGTCCTGCACTCTTCATGTAAGTGACCTCGGGATCAGAGAAAATGTATAAAACTCTGATTCTCAGAATAAAGTTGAGGACAGCAAGAACAACCTTCAACTCCCTCTCATCCCTTCGCGCTCACATCTTTTGGGATTCGCTGGAAAAGAGAAGTGCTAAGAGAAGTTGGGAGGTCTATCTATATCTTAGGTTTCCTCAAGCAACTTAAGCACATGCCTTTGCAATCATATGAACTTTCTTTTCTGCAATCACGTTAAGCACAAAATCCAATTATGCTTAATTTCAGATGTGAATAATTGCTCAGTTACAAGGAAACTAATACACTGCAAACATTAGTATGCTGAGTGACTCATATAAATACTCTTCTTTCCAAACTTTCGACTCTGATGGGAAAACTCCAGAGATGAGGACTCAAGTCACTGTGACTTGGACTCAAGTCGACTCGAGTCGCTGTTTTGATGACTTGTGACTTGACTTGACAAAAAATAAAAGACTTCAGACTTGACTCGGACTTGGAAGTTGAAGACTCGGCACTTGACTTGAGACACGATGACTTGAATGACTTGAGTGTTAAGCATCTAGCATAACTTCAAACTTTGTTCGTCATTTGAAGATCCATTCTGAACAGTAAGTGCTTGTCAGATTAGCTAATATTATCCTGTTAGCCTAGTCGGTAGTTAGCTAACGTTAGCTTGATATGATACGGGGTGGACAGGTTGGACACATTGGCCAATGATGTTTACTGACAGTTACTTATATCTTGTGTTTTCACTTTATTAAGATCAGATTCTGCAGGTAAAACTGCAATAATAAGGTGACTTGACTTGACTTGCCCAAGAAAAAATTACTTGGGACTTACTTGAGACTTGCACAAATGCCAAATGCATAAATGGTATCAAGTTTTCACTGCGCCCCCTTTTATTAAATCCGTTTGTTTAAAGCCGAGAGAAAGTTTGATCCTGCACTATATGTTGAGAAATGTATCCTTTAATACTTTTAATAGATCCATTTTAGCCGAGCCGAGATTCCACCAGCACGCTTGTGTGCAGCACATAAACACGTGTTCCTGCACAGAGTGATTCTTCTAACACTGCTGCACAGGATGAATGAAAATCTGTTGATGGGAAATTTGAAGAGGGGGGGGGGGCTGTTACTGCCAGTGCACTGTGCTTGCTTTCCAGTGGCTTCCTCCTCCACGGAAGTACACACTCACAAACACACAACGCATCACTGCGAGCAATAATTTAATCATATTTCACATGGCTGTGTCCCTCCACCCACTCTCTCTGTCCTTGCGAGGATGACAAACTAAGGAAAATGTCTTTTTATATATTTGGCTATAAATCTGTTCTCATTGATTCCCCGTGTTACTGTTCATCTATTTCCCATCTCTTTATCTAATTTCATGCAGCCGAATAAGACGACATGGACGTTATCTCGGCTCCGACCATGAATTTTCACGGCGCGTGAGAACTCGTGTGAGATGGATCATAATGAAGAGAGACGTTGCAACATTTTGACGGGAATGGGAATGCAAGATCAGCTGTTTTCATTTCTGCTGATGGCTTCCCGATTACACTTTATCCGTCCATGTCACTTGTCATCTTGCTGATTCTGTAATATTATCCGTACAGCGGAGGGGACTCTGCCATGTTTTCATTTCATTGCAAATCATATTCTCCTGTTGCACGGCTCTGATCACATTAGGCAAAATGAGCTCCATAATACACCCCACTGATATGAGTTCAGGGATTACAGAGAGCACCAACCTTACGGAGCAAGCCTTGCAGTTCTCTTCTTATTTGATCTGCTGCATGAATACCAAACAGCTCTCTGTGATGTTGAAAGCAGGATGTGACTCGTGATGATCCAGAGCTCGCCCCACCTATCGGGCTGTGCCTCGTCTTAAAATAAATCCCACGTAAAGTCTCTTGTTCTGGTCTGAAACGCTCACAGTAAAGCTAACATACATGAACAAGTGTTAAAGAACACAATACAAATACTCAGGGCCTCCCTTTGCTCTTTTCCAGCATTTTCCAAGTTGTTGGAAATTCTTCTTTTGAAATTCTGGGCCTTGGTGACATAATTGCATCACAGTTTTAGCATATTTATGACCAAGCATTCTAAAAATACTCTTCTGGGTTCAGATCTGGTTCTGGTCCACTGGATTTATTGTCATGTTTAAGAACTCAGTTTGAGGCTGATTTGACTTTGGTACTTGGTCCTTTTATAATGCAGGACTGTGTACACCGAGCGGGCCGGATTCTCACGCTTCTCCTGACACGACCTGATTTCTGTTCTGGCTGACAGGAGTTGGAGTTGACATTATCTAGAACTGTTGGTGCCCTTCTCGCTGAGTTTTGGCGTGCTCACCACAGTTGTAAAGACTCATTATCTGAGTTACTGTAGCATTTCTGTCAGCTTCAACTAGTCTAATTGTGCTCCTCTGACCTCTTACATAGTTAGTTTGCATCTGCAGAACTGCTAGTCACAGGAATCTCGCACAAATCTGAAAAAGCTTTAAACGATGTTGGGAATTAGATGTTGTTTGTTCCCACTCTGATGTGTGACATGAACTTTAGAGTAACAGAAGCTCTTGACATATCAACACGATGTTATGAATTCCACTGCTGCCACATTTCCAGGCATATTAGTCAGGTAAATATCTTAATAAAGCAAATCGCTCTGCTCGTTGCTTATGAAAGACATGCGGCTTCTGTGTGTGCACAGCAACGTATTTCGCTTGACTGCGACCAGGCAAGAAAACATTTATTAAAAAGCATCTGTTCTCAGCAACATTTAAGACTACAGATGCATGTTAGTTTTGACCAGAGGTGGGTAGAGTAGCCAAAAATTGTACTCAAGTGAAAGTACTGTTACTTCAGAATAATATGACTCAAGTAAAAGTAAAAAGTAGTCATCCAAATAATTACTTGAGTAAGAGTAAAAAAGTGCTCGGTGAAAAAACTACTCAAGTATTGAGTAAATGTTGAGTAACGTCTGATTTATTTGTTAACACAAGCATTCAATCAGACAGACAAAAATAGTAAATAATCATCTTTAGGCAAATTAGAGTTCATCCAATTGAAAAAATAAATTAGCTAATTAAACAAAATAGCTTAAATTAAAATAATCCAGGTAAATTCAAGTACTTCAATAAACACAGTCAGGTGGTAGAGCCTTTGGTGGAAGTCTCTCTCTGTCAGAATAAAACATTAAAATGAGGCGTACGCGGGGGATAAAAATAATGAGGCGTAGAATACCAAAGAGGTAAGAAGAAAAGTAACCAGCTCATTGTAGCCTAATGTAGCGGAGTAAGAGGACAGTTTCTGCTGCACACATCTACTCAAGTAAAAGTAAAAAGTATAGTGATTTAAAACTACTCCTAGAAGCACAATTTTTTTCAAAAACTTACTCAAGTAAATGTAACGGAGTAAATGTAACTCGTTACTACCCACCTCTGGATTTGACTAAGTTGTTTGTGGGCTGAAGTACTCTACAAGTTGCCTGAACTGAATGGTTCTTCTTCAAGGATGAGACATGAGAGATTCAGAGAAATCAACAGTCAGGTCATGTGCTTCCAAAGCAGGTATGGGTTTACTGTTCCCGTGGAGTTCAAACGTGTGGGTCTGCTGTATATATTATCGGCTCATTTCCATGAGCCTGCAGTGAGGGATCAGGCGCTGTTGAAAAAAAATCTGCGGTTTTATACTTTGGGTTTAAAAAAACACACTCGGATGATGTACTGCGTGGAACAGGGAATAAACTCAGACGATTGTAAGGAAAAAGCTCATTTATTCATCTTTAACCATATTCATCAGAGACGATGATACTTTGTTTCTTCTTGTCAGGAAACATTGTACCTTGTTACTGAAACCAGAAAGAGGGAATTCTAATCAGGTTAGACCTGAAAGAAAAACAAGCTCAGTTCTGAGCATCCCTTTTTGTTCAAGACAGCTTTATATTTATGTTAATTCACTTGCTGATTAAGGAGCCATGGGGAAACGCCCAGTTGCTCAGTTAACTTGCAAATAAATGGGTTTGGTATCCAGCTGATTATTAATTTTTGCTACTGTTGTGGTAATTACAGTTTCACACAGTGGCTGCCGTTTAACATAATCTTCTTTGCATGAGAGAATCCTCCTCCTCTTGGCTTTCTCTTTATGTAATATGACCAAAACAATAAGCTGAAAATCAGCAGCGGTAGAGATTTTTGGCAGCCTGTAAACAGCAGAAAGGTGAAAAAATGCATACCTTTGCTGGTCTGCTCTGCCGTAATCACATCCAAACACACAAATAATCTTTGAAATTGTCGCTGGAAAATCAGAAACAATTCCTGTGATCAGTGGTTAGTTCATTTTTGTCTGGGTTATTTCATGGATCAGTGGCTCTGCTGCACAGCCAATATGAAATGCTTCCCCAGCATGGCTGCTGTCAGGTCAGTATATTACACCGTGTTATTATCTGAGGGTCATTTCTCCTCATTTTTAGGGGAACGAGCCAAAATCAGTCATTCATATTGGGGTGTCACTCTCAAAGTGCAAAAAAATCAAATGGAGAGAGATAAAGAGAAAGACCTTTCTGTTCTCCTTTGGCCTGCTATTCTTTTACTTAGAAATAAGAAAGAAAGAAGAAGAAAAACTTCATTCTTCCATAATGTTAAGATAAGCTGCTGTTTTCAGAGAGACTCTCTGGGTTTGTTATTGAAAAGATTGAATCTCTGCTTCACTGTAAATAGAATAAAACTGAAGGGAAATAATGATTTTTTCCAGAGAAAGTTACAACTTTTGACCTGAATTTAAAAAAAAGAATGCAATGAGAGAGACATAGGTATCAAGTTCAGTTTTACACAGAAGTGCATTCATTCCACAAGGGTCAATTTACAAAGGAATGTCCATACAAATCATGCATGTGCTGCCAGGAAGCAGGCAGAACATTAAGCAACAGCCGAGTATACAGAAAATAACCTTTTTTTTTTTTTTTTTTTAAATGATCATTTTAAAGTTGTGTACGGTCCTGGAAGAACTTCTTTTCTGTACTAAATATCAACCTCATGTTTTTACCAAAAAGATGAGCAGCTGCACACGGCTCCTTCTGCATGAATTCATGAGTGTATTCAGCTTCCTTACTGCAAGGCATCTTCCACACACACAAAGAGCCGCCAGGTCTTGTTTCCACACTTGGATGTTGATTCATAACAGAATCCTTTAAAAACGGATGGCCTCCACACATCTGTCTAACCAGATATTTGGTTGTGTGGTCAGTGCAGCACAGACATGGAAAGCAGTGCAGTCTGAGCAGCAGGTGGTTTTTCCAGCAATGACCCTCGGTGGGTACCTGGAATGAGGTTTGTGTTTAAAACAACCCCATCTCTTGACAAAAACACCGTTATCTCCAACCCCAATACTTTTCCAGAATTGCTACAGACGTATGCTTATAGCAGTAAAGAAAGGAAGAAAAAAGACTGATTTGAGTTGAAGCGGGTAGATTTTATCCTGATCCATGAATGTCTACAAAAGTTCACACCAATGAATAAATTTCCTTCTGCAAACTACAAAAGCCAACCCGCCGTTGATCCCCCAAAGAATATCACTCTTTGTGGACTGTAGATGTCTGTTTCTATGCTGGTCCATACATCAGCTGCATAAAAGAGACTAAAATACTGAGGAATGTAAGAGTTGAGCGACTTGGTTGTCAAGTGAACGGTGGATGTGGCTGAAGTGGCTCGTTTATTTCAAAATAAATTTTAAAAAAAAACTCCTGCATTTACAGCCAAGTTGAATTGTCTTCTCAGCGTAGTAGTTCCAGTCTAAAATATCACTTAAAGGCAAAACACACAACTGATAGCAGCAAGTCATTCAAGGAAACAGACAGTGGAGCGAGGCTTCTACATAAAAACTACAGAAAGATGCTGATGTTAAAAGTGTGTTTGCACAACAAATGTTATGGCACTTTCATTCATATGGCAGCACATTTAAAATAAAACTAAATGCTAAAAGCTATACGCTA